>NC_091062.1:149499095-149780851 GCF_000393655.2 Nicotiana sylvestris | reverse complement strand
AGTTACTTGTCCCAACTCCGTCTTATTTGGTATGACTTTAACAGAAAGGTGGGTCACGCGCACGTGTACACCATAAATTCAGAAGACTCAGAAAGAAGGGGGTTTCGTAGCAGTTGTATATATTCACAATTCAAATAATATTAAAGCGATAAAAAAAAACAACATTTAGCATATTAGCACATAAACAGTTGAAAATCATATAGTAAATAAAGCCAATTAATACAGATATTTTAAGCTCGAATTCTTTAAACCCTGAACCAATGGTTCTGGGTTAAAATAGGAAGTTGTCCCCAGCAGAGTCGCCAGAGCTGTCGCACCTCCTTTTTACCGCGCCCGCGTGGGCGCGTGGGGGAGTTTTCTCCAATTGAAGGACAGTCGAAACGGGATTTATTTAATTATTTAAGAGTCGCCACCTGAGAATTTTAAGGCGTCCCAAGTCACCAATTTTAATCCCTGAATCGAGGAGAATATGACTCTGTTTATTATTCTGCGAACCAGAAATCCTGAGTAAGGAATTCTGTTAATCCGGAAGAAGGTGTTAGGCATTTCCGAATTCCGTGGTTCTAGCACGGTCGCTTAACTGTTTTTATTATTGGCTTAATTATCTTGATTTTTATTAAATATACTTTTATTACGTAATTTTACTACCGCTTATACTTATTGTGATTAAGGACCCTTCTTTGAATCGAATTACGCGTACGTATATTCGTGTTATAAATTTAAAAATGCGGAATTGTGTCACGCGTACGTGTACACGATAACTTTTGATAATATATTTATTAAACAATCATTTTTTCGAAATTGTGTCGAATCAAGAATATTTTTTTTAATAGTGAACCGCACATCTTGGTTTTTTTATGAAATTGATTTAACGCCTTTGGAAAAATCCTTTTCTTAAATATTCGCTCGAAATTGCGCGTACGCATAATCCGAATTTTCTTTTAAAAATATAATCAGGGTACGCGAACGCATCCCTAATTGCGCAAAATATTTGTAATGGTTTAGGGATTTTCCACAAATTGTTTATTATATTCATATATTTTTATGTGAAAATCATGAGGAACTCCCATTTTAGAGGCCTATAAATTCTTTGAAAAGAATTCGCAATCTATTAAAGGTTTCCCGTTGATTATAATTTCCGAGTATAAATTATATTCATTCCAACTATTCAAATTCAAAGAACAGAATAAAACTATGATTAATACTATTTTTTTAACAAATATGACATATATATATATGCCAAAGAATAAATTGCATATGAAACTGAAAATGAATGATTCATAAAGGAAGGAAATATTTTCCAAGAATTTTCATTATTTACTAGGTGCAAATTCTATTTCTAATTACCATTGATATAAAGTGTGGCAATTTATGATTATACATCTCAACTTATTCTCATATACTCGTTTTTAATCTAATAGGCGAAATTATTTTAATTAATTATGCTTATGATTAAATGTAAGATATATATAATCAAACCGATTGGATTCTCAATTTATGAGAACCCTTGTTACTAACTTTCACATTATAACAATTCCTAGGCCATTTGTTATTTTAAGAAAGAGAACAAATCTACCTAATTGACTTAATAAAGTAATATTGCATACAACATTATTCGCCCTATTTTGACGTTTGCAAACATAGCGGAGGATACTAATGCAACTTCCAACTATTGATGTTAACCATAATCATTACTACGCCATATATGAATAAAATACAACCAATCATCATCTAGCCTTAATCCACAACCAAATAATCGAAATACACTAACCACTCATTTTCTTGATATTTCCAGAATACTTTATACCTATCTAACAATGTCGTAAGACTTAATTAATAGCCAACTTCATGCCAAATTCCCTATCTTAACAATTCAACCATAACTGTACCTTAATGAAATTCTGGAATATGTAATATTATTACAACACTTATATGAATTTCAAAAGAATGATCAATTGATAATTAACATGTCAAGCATACTTCTATATGAAACAACATGAAACGAAAACTGAAATTTATAATAACAAACTTAGATAAATGGAAAAATAGAACTACAATTCAAGCTTCATTGATTTGTCATGCTGAATCTCTTTCCAACATAGAATTTAAGAAATAAGTACCTCGAAATGAAGGTAGAAGAAGTAAATTTTCAGCAGTTGCAGCAGTAACAAAACCAGCAGAATATACCAATAACACAGCAAATCTGAACAAGACCCGTTAACCCAGATGAATAGTGACAGAAACTTGAAAGAAAGATTTCAGATTTTCTGACTGAATAATATCCACACAAAAAAAACAAACAACGGACAGATTCTAGAAAGATAACATTTTTTCAGATTTTCAGTTTCTTCCTGTTTCGGATTCCTATTTCTGATTTTTTCTGTTTCTGTTTTCTTCTCTTCTTTCCTTTCTTAAAATCTGATCTAAATCTGATTTTTCCTTCTCTTTACAATCTGATCTTAAAATCTGATTTTTCCTCCTCAATTTCACACTCTCTTTTTCTCCTTTCTTTTTCTTTCTTAAAATCTTCTGTTTTTCAGATTTTTTCTTTTTTCTCCTAAATCAGATTTCTTCAATCTCAAATCTTCCTAAAGTCTCCTTGTTAAAATCTGATTTCTTTTTCCTTTCAAATCAGATTTTTCTCTTCCTATTTTTCTTCTTCCTATTTTTTCTTCTTCCTATTTTTCTTCTGAAGGACTCCCTCTCTAAAAAACTCCTCCTTTCAGTCTGTCCAGCTCCCTGTATTTATACAGGGCTGGTCCTATACAGTTTAGTGCTGGATGGACCCTTTTCTCCTTTAAAAATCAGAAAGTTTTTCCATTAAAACTACTTTTGAATAATTTAAAACTAAGTGCTATTTATCCTGTTTTTCAGCAGCCCCATTATCCCTTGTTCCCCATTATTACTTAAATTATAGCCACTATCATATTATTGAAAGCACACTATCACATTACCCTACTGTTTCATTCTAAAATAAACCTGAAATCCTTCTGTAATTACAGCCCTTAAACTAAAATCAGAATATGTTGCAAAACAGATTTTAAAGTCTGCTTTAACAGTTATAACCAGTCCTAGTATTAAAGACAGTACATCACATTTATGCACAAGAGTTGAATTAAGATAGATGATTCTCAATTGAATACTGAACCTGAATAATACCCACTAACATTACACAGAATATGCAGGATCATTTCGACTGAGATTCAAAACTGAACCAAAAAATAAACAAATACAGGAGCATTGTCAATATACTGACAATGCCCTGAAACTCAATGCTCAGAAATCAACACATATACAGCATTCATTTGAATTTACTGGTTTGTTAAACAAGAACTAACTGCTTAACAATAACTAATTAACTGGTTATAACAAAATAATCTATTCAAAACAGGCTATCTCAGTCAACATTTCCAAAAGCAAGATTCATAATACAACTAATCGACGAACTTAATCGAGTCGATTACACACATTGTACATAATCACAATCAACAGAAACAATTCACATTTAGAATCAAGTTGACGGGTAGGGGACAGTATAACAAAATTTGACTAGAAAATTATGAAAAATTAAACAAACTAATGAAACGAACATAGAATACACATAGAATGCACATAAGAAACAGAAATTACCTCTGAACCTTTAAATTCAACTGAACTCAACTCGACTTGGATTTGGACTTTGTTTGAAATCAAACAGACCTTAGTCGAAGTATTTTCCACTGAAAATACTTCGACTAAGGTCGATTAAACCTCAATCTTTATTCAATCTGGACAGAATCCAAAAGTCTGGTATTTTTAGGGTTCTTGAAAGTTCGATTTGGGATTTACTCATTTCTGGTTAGATTCGAGGGAAACCAAAGATGTTCTAGGCACGAGGGAGGTCAGGGGGGTAACTGGTGTGAGTTTGAAGTAGGTTGGGATAAGGTCAGGTTGTACTCGAATCTTCAAATGAAGATTCGAGTAGTTCCAGTATGATTCGAACCATGCAACTAACAGATCCTTGGTGAGGGAATTTAGGAGAAACTGTGGTGTTATTTTGGAGGTCATCGGAGAAGATAAGGTTTTCAGGCCAACCTTCGATTTAAGATTCGAAGAGTTGGGGCCTGATTCGAAGGAAACCAATGTTAGATCTGTGTAGAGGATGTTCAGGGGATTCTAGGGTGTTATTTTGGTGACCGGCGGCGTTGATGCCGCCGGGTTTCAGGCGGTGGGATCCTAGGGCGGCTAGGGTTAGTGGTGAGTTTGGGAACGATAATGAACAGTGAGATGGGGGGGTGTTTGGTTAGGGGCCGGGGTAGGGGTTTGGTCTTTATATAGGGGTGGGGTGGATTGATCTCATCCGTTGGATCAATTAAGATGCACGGTTGAGATCAATCCACTTAACCAAACGTCGTCGTTTGGTCTAAGTTCAGGGTCGGCCTGGATTGGGTCAAAGGGTCGGGTTACGGGTAAGGGTAGTGTATCTCAGCCGTTAAATTGATCTAATCTAACGGCCCTTGATGAATGATCACCAAACGACGTCGTTTGGCGTAGCTAAATTGGACCGGACATGGTCATCTGGATTGGGCTGTGGGGGGGGGGGAATTAATTCATTTGGGCCTGGATTTTAATCCAGGTCCGATTTTGTATATATATACATTTTTTTATTTTTCTAATTTAAATTTCTAATTTTAATTATAAAATAATTTTAACTTCGCAAAAAATATATTAATTATTCTATAACAATTATTTAACACAAAACATCAATCACACAATGGAATATTTAAAATAGAACTATTGCATATTTTTTGTGATTTTGTTTAAATTATCTTTTAAAATACATAATTAAATCCTATATGCATGCAACATGTATTTTATTTTAATTTTCATTTCATTATGACAAAGTAAACATTTACGGACATAACACAAATATTTAACACCACGCAAACTCAAAAATTACACAGTAAAAGAAATTTATTTTATTTTTTGATTTATTTTGGAGTAGTTTTTCGTAAGGCAAAAATCACGTGCTCACAATATATAATCAGTTTGACGAGCCCTCATAGTAGACGAGATTGGTATTCAATATAATGAAGGATCGGTAAGACTCCACCTCATTCGGAGTGCAGCCGAGTTTATAAGTCATCATGTCAGAGTTTTGTTACAAACATATAGGTAGGACGGTACCCTATCCCATTGGATATTTAAATAATCGTAGAGGCTTTGTAGACAGAGGTTCAATTTGTACAGTATGTCAGAGGCCTTGACGACCCATATGTATTTATGTTTTAAGAAAAATGGTTCAGTGATACAGCGTTTTTCCACTTATAGTTGTACATTTTGAGTTGTGTCCATGTTGGCTCATGATAGTCACAAAAAAGAAGAAGTTGCAGAGTGGTTCGCTCAGGTCAGTGCGACACCGGGTGCCAGCCACGCCTCCCAGGTTCGGGGCGTGACATATATACTATTTAAAGCTATTTAAATATTAATAAGAAAATAACTTTACAAGCAAGAGATTGCTTGCTTTTCTTTTTCACGTTGAGTTGCACTCTATTTTACCTACTACTTTATTTTTACAAGATTTTAAAAATAGGTATTGGTAAAGTTAAATTAACATTAATTTACAATGATAGAGATAAAAGATCATTTTTTAAAAAAAACATGAGCTTCCCTTATTTTCCTGAAAAAGGACTCTAGTATTATTTTTACAAGATTTTACTACATAAATATGCCGAAGTTACATAAATTTTACTTTATTATGAAGGAAAGAAATATTACTTTTAATTAATCAGAAAACTATGAAAAAACTATATTTTTATATAACCATATAATATACTCTCTATGTTTCATAAAGGTTGACACCTATTAGTGTGTTTCTAAAAAATTGACACCTTTCAATATTTCCTTAATAAGTAGTATTTATAGCCTTTCAAATGTTACCACAAGTGATATATAAAATCCATGATTAGGTATTTCCCTATGTCTTACCTGTTGTTTATCCTCTTTAGTGCCTTATCACATATGGTCATTTGTGTCTGTCCACATGTTCAAAAATTCTCACCAAAAGGCTTAGTTATTCTTTATAACTATGCCTCGTCTATCAATTCAATTTTTCATATTATTATTGTATCCTAGTTCATCCTATTCTTACTCACAAACAATTGAAAGAGAATACTTTTGCTTTTTGGAATAAATATGTTGTACTGATCTGAAATATAATGTTTGTATTGCATAATGTTTTTTTCCTTTGTCAAAAGTACCAAAAATGGTCAAAAAATGCCTTTTTAATTAGTACCGATCATAGATGTCGTAAATAATTAAATGTCAAATTATAAAGTCATAAATTTAAACTATATAAGATCCTTCAATATTAAATTATTAACAACAATAAGTAAGTTAAATATAATTTAATATGGTTAAGTCCAAAATACATTCCGTATAAACTGTACTAAAATTCTTTGCCTCAGTTATTGTTATTCTGCAAAAACTTGTTAGAAAAATTCAACTAATTTTTACAGTTTAGTTCTGCACACAAAAATTCAAACAAATTACATGTCATAATTTTTAAAAAGTTTGCCACACACCAAAAACGGTTGGGTAGAGTTAAAACTTCAATTAATTTTTAAAAAGTTTGCCACACATAGATTCAAACAAATTGCATGTTAAGAACTGCTAAAATTATACACATAAATGATTGGGTGAAGGTGGGAACACGTGGGGACGTGAGGGGTATAAAGTTAGGCAAGGAAGCTACTGTGGGAGAAATGGGTAATTTGGTCAAGGCACATAAAATTTTACTTGGCAGCCCCTTTCTTAGCCAATAACTTTGCTTGTTTTTACAGAAATATCCTGAGAATCAAGCAGGCATGTTGACCATCAACTGCCTGCTTATATTAGTCGTAGATATATTAGTAGTAGATATTAGTTGTTCTCTTCTACCGTTCGAGCTTACAAAGAAGGATTTACCTGATCATCACACGGTATAACCTGGTCAGTCGTCACAGTAGCTTCTCTTCCTTATCCAATCCTTTTGTGATGACTGTTGGATTTGGCATTTTCAAGTTCAAATTGGACTTTCTGTATTTTCTTTCCAATCCAATTATTAATAAGCCACAGTTTGAGGAGCTTGCCCACCGAAGGGTAATTTCGGAATTTCACAATACCACTATTATGACGTGCTGCCGTGTTATTTCCTAATTAGGAAAGAAATGCTATTTTAGAAGCAATAATTTTTTTGATACGCTACATATGCTTTTCCAGGTTCCAAGTGTTTTGTTGACGTCTATTACCTGTAATTCCTTTTCTGCGGCTGGAACTGCCCAGTGTTTGGTCAAGTTAGTAAGGTAATATGGTGCTGCCTCATTTGTTTTATATTACACCAACAGTGTCCCGTAACATGGAATAGATGTAGTTCATAATGTATATTAAGTGGTTGCACTTGCAGAAACGATTAGAGTTCTTGTATAAAGTTTGTACCAGTACGTGTACTTTTTCTCCTGGAGATAAGCATCCTAAGTTTTGTTATTCTTCTGGTTTTTCACTTATGACTTACAGTTTCATTATACTTTTTACACGACGTACGTTGATACTTCAGTTTTATTTGTGTAAGATATATATACTTAGTGGCCTAGATTATCCTACCTTGCACTTCCTATTAACACCACTGTTAAGAGATGGCGATATTAACAAAACAAGTGTGTAATTGCTTGGAGAGATGTTTGAGTAACAAAATTGAAGGGTCATATATCATGGATTAGTGGAGGAGCAACTTGTGTTTGTAAATTAGGGTGTTCCTCTCAAAGTGGAAAAGGTATATTATTCTTATACTAATAGATATGTACTGTACAACTACTAAACCATTTTAATAACCTGCTGACTTCATCACTAATCACAAGATGCAGGATCAAATGATCGAACAAGTTAGATGATTCATATCCGAGCATCTGCAACAACACATTTAAATTTGTCAACTGTAAAAGTGATCTCAGGCTCAACTGAAGAGGAAAGGGCTTTCGGGGTGGCTTAAAGGGAAAGACTAGTAAAGCCTTTGCTTTAGGTCCTCTAAATTTTGGGGTCCCAAAAATATTTTTAATAGTGGATTTTCTATCTTAATTTTGCTTAGACAATATTGAACTTTATACAAACTCCTTATAAAAGTAAAAAGAAAGACTGTCTATTTTTAATAATAGAAATATTTTAGAACTTTGAATTAAGTTACTCAAATCTTTCATATTAGTAAATAATATTTTTTACAATAAGATCCATGGTAACACATTGTAAATACGTGGCTATCATCTTAGTAACTTAAATTTTTTTACCAATGTAAATATTAGTACTCCGTATTATATTTTATAAGATAACTAAATTACACACAAAAAGAAGAAAAAAAAATCAATGTAAATATTAATATTACATTTTATAGGATAACTACAGTATAAGCCAAAAAATAAAAAAGGTCCCTTGTTAAAATTTGGCTTTATGCCACAAATTTTATTGATATATTCTTGGGCTTATTATGCTAAAGGGACCTCCATTTTTTCTTACACTTTAGTCAATAGTTCTTACGTAATTGTGTACAGTTGCTTTTCACAAATTAGTCATAATTTATCGAGTCATTCGTATGTTGCAACTTGGTTTTTGTTTGCATGTTTGTTGGATATATTTGCATATGCAGATGAACTAGATTACATATAAAAGAGAAAATTTCATATTAAAACAACTGGGCTGCCTTCTTTTCAACTTTATAGCCCATATTTCAATTTACAATTGAATAGACCAAAAATTAGAGGCCCATATCCGAAAAAGGGGCGTTATTTTCGTTTTTGGGGAGTAAGAAGCGGGTTTTTCTTTGTTTCAGCTGGATTTTCTCTGATTCTTTCCAATCTTCTTCCCCAAATACTACAAAAACGAGATCTTGCGATCAATGCAGCTCCAAACACCCTAGAATTTCTTTTTCATCTCGAATTTCTTCAATTGTTTTGCTACAAATCAGCGCAATTCTCATTTTTTCCTGTAATTTTGATTTCAATTTTTTGTTCGATGGAGCTTTTTCCAGTTTACGTTCTTCATAGTGGTGAATGGGAAGAAAACAAGTTTATCAATTTCGTCAGCGATTGTGTAATAATCGAGTCAACATTCAGCTACAACAATTTAGTTGCAGCTACTTCGGAACAGATTAGGATCGATAGTGAGTTAAACACAATAGAGATTAACTTTCTCCCAAATGATGGTTTGCAACCGATTCTGATATACAATGATACAGTGTAAAAGTGTATATCGAATTAAAGAAGAAAAGCTTGAATTTCACTGAATATACCTTGTTTGTGACAGTGAAAGAGATTTATGATAATCGTTTGGTTGTTACAAGTTCCAGTTGTTTGGTTGCTACAAGTTCAAGTTGTTTGGTTGTTACAAGTTCTAATTCTATAGATGTATCCATAATTGATAGCACTGAGATTATGACTGATATCAAATTAATTGAAAACACGAAACTTAGTGAAAATACGGGTATAATAGATAATATGTTGAACGAATTTGTTGAGGAGGATCAAGTTTATAAAGATAAAGAGACAGTTATGAATGTGATGAAGAACTTGGCTGTACATGAGAGGTTCCAATTCAAGGTGAAGAGATCTAGTGCAACAAGGTATGTCATTAATTGTATATTATGTTATATATATGTATACATATGTATAAATTAGTATATATTTGTATATAGGTATAAAAATTAGTATATATGTAGTTATGTTTTTGTATACAAGTGTATTTAGAAGTTGAATGATCTTTAATCCTAGGTATCACCTTATGTGTGTGGATGACAATTGTGCTTGGAGTTTCAAATCTTCTGTCGTTTTCAAGACAAACATATTCAAAGTGAGAAGTTACAATAATAATCACACATACGGCTATGGTGAAAGATACTTAACACAACGTCAAGCTACTTCGGGTGTAATTGCTAGTATAGTCAAGGATAAGTATGTTAATCCAAAAAAAGCTTACACCGCAAATGATATAATAGAGGACATACAAAAGCAACACGGGATTGAAGTGAGCTCATGAAAGCATGGAGAGCTAAAGAGATAGCAATGGCAATGATAAGAGGGAGTCCGAGTGATTCATATAAGGAGTTGCCGAAGTATTTTTATATGTTGGAGCAAACAAATCCAGGAACGGTTACAAAGTTGCACTAATCAGAAGATGGATGCTTTTTTTATGCATATGTTTCGCTATATGCATCTATCAAGGGCTGGGAGCATTGCAGACCGATAATGGTTGTTGACGGAAGTTTCCTTAAAACAGCATATAAGGGTACCATCATGAATGCTTGCACACAGGATGGAGCTGGTGAGTTGACTGCATCTACCTTGTTTTTGCAGTTTGTATAATATTGTAGTTTCATGTATAAAAGTGTATAGGATTTCACAGCTGTTGTTTTTATAAAATTTGCAGTTGGTATAAAGTTGTATAATTGTGTATAACTGTGTATAAGATTTCTATAATTGTCTGAACCCTAATATCTATTTTATATAAACAGGAAAAATCCTTCCACTTGCATATGCAATTGTAGATTCAGAGAATAACAAATCTTAGGAATGGTTCTTTGTCCAGATAAAGGGTACTTTTGGAGTTAGGGAAGAGATGTGTATAGTTTCAGATAGAAATGAAAGCATCTTCAATGCCACAAAAGCTGTGTACCCAGAAGTACCACATTGTATTTGCATGTTTCACTTGTGGCAGAATGTAAAGCGCACATTCAAGAAACATCACAAACAATTGAAGGATATCTTCTTTGCTTTGGCTAGAGCTTACACGATAGAGAAGTTTGAGTACCATATGACAGAGATGTGCAAAATTGATCCGAGGGTGCAACCTTACTTGTTCGAAGTTGGCTATGAAAGGTGGACTAGGGCATATTCCAAAGTGAAAAAGGTCGATGGTAATGACTTCCAATATTACAGAGTCAATTAATGCAGCTAACAAGGATGCTAGAGAGTTACCAGTAATACGATTGCTGGAGTACATGACAAATTTTCTACAATAGTGGAACAACAAAATAGAAAAAGTGCAATGGAGACATCTACAGAGCTTGGTGAAAAGTATGACAAACTCCTTCGGGAAAATCTGATTGCATCGGAGCAAATGACGGTAAAATCAATCAAATATAATGATGCTTGGCACTACTGACTTGCATTTTACTGCTTGTATAAGTATGTATAACTCTGTATATTAATGTATAATATTCTTTAACTTTTTTTAAAAAAAAAACTTTTGCAGGTGAGCCCTACTACGGAGCAGTTATATACTGTGTTTGAAGGGGTAAGGGGAAACATAGTGTGCCTTGAAGAGGGAACATGCAGTTACGGAAAATTTCAAATGGATGAACTTCCATGTCCGCATGCTTGGGCGGTTTTGAAGAACCAACAGCTGAAACCTGGATAGTATTGCTCTTTTTACTACAAGAAGGATAAACTCCTTAGAACTTATGAATTTCCAGTGAATCCGATGCCAGATGAGAGTTTATGGGTAATCCCAATAGAGGTGATGGAAGATGTGGTCCTACCACCTAAAGGGAGAAGGAATGTAGGAAGGCCAAGAAAGGAAAGACTCAGACCTGCTTCAGAAAAAGAGTCTAAGAGGGCGTTTTCATGTTCTGTGTGTGGACAAGGTGGTCACAATAGAAAAACATGTAGAAATCGACCAAAATAAATAGTTGGAAACATAACACTTCCTATTACAATTGTTGTCATGTTGAGTAGTTAAGTTTCACACACAATAGAGTTATAAATGTTGAGTAGTTAAGTTTCACAAGCAATTAAGTATTGAAGGGTGACGGGACAGATTCACTATTCGTTAAGCTTTTGAACTGGAAACATTAGATTTGTCCATTATTTAAAGCCAAAAAATTTCAAAATTTCCTGAAATTATTCCATAGGTGCAGATAATTTTTGCTATTCCTCATCAAGTGCGTGTGTATTTGTAAGTCTGTCATGCCATATATTGAATTGTCCATCGCTGGTAACTCGGAAATGGGAGATTTGGTCTCCTTATATGATCTTGAATAATTATAGCTAGCTTTTGAGATTGCTTTAGGCCAAGGCACATTCTCTTATGAAAATATTCATTAAAATGTAATTCATTCACAGCCACAACGTGTAATGACTACCACAAATTACACAAAAATAAAAACATCTATAATATCCTTTAAGGTTATCTCACAAGTAGCAGAATAGTACTTAGACAAAACTATGCAACAACTCCTGATACATAGAAAAACTACAGTAAAATGGAAAAAACAGAACTATTTTCTCGGTCGTCCCCTCTTCCTCTTCCTGAAAAGTCTCCCTGTGATTTCATCACCACTAATTGCACCGGACTGCTATTTTTTCTTTCCATAATCCCACAACAAAGATCCCCACCTGGTGCGAAGTGTCTCAATGTCAAAATTATCTTTTCGAATTTCCTTACCAAGGATGAAATACTCAGCAAAGCCAGCAACAAAAGCACCACAATCACTGTAATTAAAAAGAAACAAATCAGATTCAAATAGGTACACTAATAGTAAAATAGTAAAACAATTGAGATTAACCTACCATTTGATCTGGTGGGGCACATTATTAACCAGATTAATCTGCAAAGCATCAGAATGAGATTTATCGGTTTATGCACCATTATTCCAATCAATGCCCTTCTTCTCGACATAAAAATCAGAACTCTTCAAGAAGTAAGGTATCAAAATTGCATAAGGTAATGCAGCATCCAAAGCAAGTCTATCATTAATAGCTCCACGGTTAGAGTCATAGATGTGGATGCACCTATCTATGAACGTAAACAACCCCAAAACCCAATGGCCCAATTTTGCTCTTCCGCGCTTCACATAGATAGGGAATAAGACGTGGTCAACAGTGTGCCACAGTACATTTGCATCACAATAATATCCTCTAATGTACTCTTCTATCTCATGCCCTTCAGGAATCACTGAAGGATCTTCATTTACTTTGAAATCTTTATACAGGGAGTTGATTTTGTTACCAAAGGCAAAGTCTGTTGTAGTAAACCGCATGGCAACACTCGGCCCATATTTTCCCCTCTTCCTCAAATAATAAAAGAGGAAATCCAAGTGCTGAGATAAGAAATAAAACAGAACAACTATCACTACCAGATTTTTTAAATATAGAAATTTATACACTATTATACAGAATATACATATTTATACAAGGTTATACAATCTTATACAATATTATACTGTGATTATACAAAGCTATGTATACACTATGGGGGTCTCAAACAATAAAGATATGCAACAAATAAAAAAAGGCATTAGAACAGAAATTGATTAAATACCGTGTCAATCAAAGGTCGACCACAATATGCAAGTGAGTGAAACCAATCCTTCGTGGTCACATGACTCGAGCCAAAAGTAAAAGCTTCTGCAAGCTTATTTACTTCATCGGGATATATATTTTTGGCACTTCAAATCACAAAAAATAAAAAGTAATCAGAACTACATTCATTGACAAGTATAAAATCAGAACATGAAAGATTAAAGAAAGTGAAGATACCTTCGCCTCGTATCCATCCCATAATCAACAAACGCGCAAAACTCTTTAGCCAATGGCGACAATGGATCAAAATCATCAATTTCGATCATGAAAGGATGCTTGATATCAAAAATAAGCTTGTGCGCCGATCCTGATGCTCCCGAATCAAAAACTGGCAAATATGGAGATTTGGCATATTTTTCTGGTATTTTCTGTCGAACTGACTGTTCAGGAGAAATGTAATCATCTTCTACGTCTATGATGGATTATTTGTGAAGCACAATTTGGGACATCTGTAGCGCAGCTAAATCTTCATCGCCAATGTCATCCCAAAATGTGCCACCCTTGACATCACCTGTTGCCCCTTAGATAGAGAAAACAAATAATAAAAAACTTTAAAAATGAAGAAAAGAAAAATCAGACAAAAAAATATAAAATGCAGAACAAATTCCATGATCAACACCATCAGTAACTCCCTCGTCAGCTAGCACATTATCTTGATTCACTTGATTGACAAAGTCAGCAACAACATCATATTGATAGCCATCAAATTCGCCGAGACCAGATGTATTGTCATCAGACATGCGCTGAGGAATCTAATAAAAACAATAGAAAGAGAAGGCATGTTGAGTGATGATTCAGAGAATGCATAACTGTTGAGTGATTTGGTTTTATCAGTAAACAATTACCTTAGAATCAGTAACATCCTCCCTCGTTTGCTTGTTTTCCTTCATATTTAAAAAACTGAACACTTTTTCAAAGGAAGAAACTACATAATTACTGAGTGTCGTCACTGTATCAGTCAACTACAAAAAAAAGCAACAAAAGCAAATCAACAACCATGTTTATAACCAAAACACCATGTATATACAAAAAGTACTGATAAACTACAGAAAAGCTAAAGGTCAAATACCTTTCCAACAACACTCCTCAACTTCTCAACTTCAGCATTTAATAGATCAATGCGCACCAAAGGATCATAACTCGGGTTAGGCTGTCGATCCATATTCTGAGGAAAAGGTCGTTTAGACTGTTGTTCCGTATTCTGAGGATAAGGTCATTTAGACTGTTGCTCTATATTCTGAGGACAAGGTGGAGATGCAGCGACATAATCATTAGTGTGAAAGGCAGGCACCACAGGCACCTCCCCTGATGCAATATCATCGGCATTAACTTCAAAAAGCATGTCGATATTCAGAGTTGACATCTCTTTACGAGTAAGGGAAATGTTCCTATAGTTCAACTACAAGAAGAAAAATTGGATTACAATTGTAGAAAAGGAAATTGTGACATATTCATAAATATACATACAAAAAAAACTGAAATCATACATGAAGAAGTATTATGGTACAAAATGTTTACCTTGTCGATACTACACATGATCACCCCGCCAGTCAAATCTGTATATGTTGGGGTTTCAGTCACTTTCCAATTAAGAATGCGTGGCACATTTGTGCCAACGCGAACAACTAGATGCTTGTCAACCATAGAGCAACACTCAAAAAACCATATTTGTAATGCAAGTGGCAAACCTCCAAGCCTATACATTGTCAAATAGTCACATTGTCTGTCCCTCATTGTCCTTAAAATATCTTCAAATGACTTTTTTCCCCAAGCATACGTCTGATATTGACCACTTTCAATGATATCAAAATCATCTTTGTTGATACCATGATTATTGGCATCTGAGAATATGAAATGATGGATAAACACCATCAAGGCCATCTTGAATGCATCTTCGTCCGACTTCCAGTCCTTTTTCTTGAAGCGATCAAGAAGCTGCCCCCTCATTATAGCCTTTTTTTCATCTCCTGGAAAGTACTCTTTTAACAACCTATTAACATCTGGTTTGTGATAGAAAGTGGTGTCGTCTTCTACACACTTCAAACCAGTGATAACATCAAACTCTTCAATGCCAAAATGCAGCAAACAACCATTAATTTTCGCCTACAACTCCCTTTCCCGTCCTGGGATGACTTCCCTCAATAATATACAATGAATAAGTTGATTTTGAATTTTAAATTGAGGGAGGTCCAAGAAGTACCCAAAACAACTAGCACGGAACATTTGAAGCTGCGTGTCAGTCAAACATTGCTTCAAAATGCTCACAATATCAGTTTCAGTATGGGAACTAATCCTGTTGTGGAAATGATCAACTGGTTGTATATAGAAGTCCCCAACCTTGCATATGGAAAAAATAACAAGAAATAGATCAGGAACAAAAACTATACTAAAAAGTTTTATAAAAAGGTATAAATCAGTATAGTAGTACTTGTATAAAGATGTATAAACACCTGTATAACTTTGTATAAAATTGTATAAGCATGTATAATTTAATAGCAACACAGGGAATACCTTCAACTTAGCTTTAAACTCATTCAATTTGCAGCGAATAACAAACCTTTGTTCTTTCGATATGCAATCAAGACCACTCTCACCATCGTCCTTGATCTTTCTCCTTTTCGGTTTAACATTGGGGCCTACATCATCTTCATTAACCAAATCAACTTTCAGCTTTTCTTTTGATTTTTCAGGTCTCCCACATTTCTTACTCCTTATTCTAACGATGTTAACCGGAGTAGGAGTATTACTTGTTTGCAAACGAGTCATTCGACTGCTCTCTTGTTGCAACTTTTTTGTAGGAGCAGGAAACTCAAAATCATCATCATCGGGAGCCTGGACATGTATATTCGCTTCAGAAGCAGGGGTTGAGGGCAAGTCCCTCGATGATTTAACTTGAGTGGGAGAATTCCTCGTTTGCGAACGAGTCATTCGACTGCTCTCTTGTTGCGAGTTTTTAGGAGGAGCAGGAGACTCAAAATCATTATCATCTGGCGCTGGACATTTACATTAGCTTCAGAATCAGGGCTTGAGGGCAAGTCCCTCAATCGTTTCGCATAATCGAACTTAACGCCTTTTCCAGCAACCTTCATTTTGCTTTTAGAAGCAGGAATTTTTGAACGCATTGTCTACAATAAACCAAACAAACAAAGCTTTAACAAAAGTGAAGACAACTGAAGAAAAACACAAAAATCAAAATGTAACAAAACTCAAAAGTGAACCAAAAATAAAGGCCATGAACACAAAGCAGAGACCAATTTTCCCAAATTGTAACAAAACTCAAAAAAATAAAAAATTCTACCCTAAAATTCGAAATAACAAAACATGCAAACTGAAAACATCAAGTTTAAACTATAACTGAGATAGAAGGAACACAAAATCAAACGAAAAACACAACAATATTGTAAGAAAATAGGCATAATCAGAAAAGCAAAAAAAAAAAACTAAAATAAAACAAAATTCAAAACCAAAACTGTGGTAAAAGCATAAAATAAAACGAAAATTTCCTGAAAATAAGATTGAAAGCTCGAAAAGGTACTTGAACCCAACAATGGAGGTCGGTTATCGTCGGCTCTGAGAAAGCGTGAGGAAGAGAAACAGAGAAATTGAAATTGAAAATATTAAAACCGTTGTTTTAAATTGTGGGCTAGCGGGTTAAAACTAAATTTCATAACATATACAATCTAGGCTAAGCCAGGTAAGGGCTTCAAATATGGGCTATTTTCGAATGGGCTGTATGGCCCAAGTGATATATGATGTAATTTCTTCCATATAAAACTCTATATTGAACTTGGGCCCGTGCCAGCATGGGCTACACCCATCTAGTGGCCCAATATGTTTCGATTCGGCTCATTTCTAATAGGTTGCATTATGTATAAATTTCTCTTTCAAGAAGTTTTCATAATTACTTATGGATTCATAAAATATTTCATAATCTACCACTAATAATTAAATAACAAATTCTACAATTGGGGTTCATTCATTTTTTCAAATTCGTTCTTCATCTTTTATACTTATAATGGAAATATTAGGTATATATGGTATATAATATTAAGTAGCATGTCAACTGCTCAAATATATATATATATATATATATATATATATATATATATATATATATATATATATATATATATAGAGAGAGAGAGAGAGAGAGAGAGAGAGAGAGAGAAGTGATATATAAGGTATTTCAAAATATACTATATGCCTTATCCCATGATATGGGATAGTATATTTAAAAATGGTTGAAACAAGTACAAGGATTTGAAAATGCTGGGGAAAAAAATTTAAATTCATATAGCTAATTATATTCCTGAGAAAACGTTTTAGTATTTTTTTTTCCAAATTTAAATCATAAAAAGCTTAATTGTGCATTTACCTCTTACAATTCCTAATTTTTCTTAATATGTTGAATTTAGACACAGACTCATCATAATTACTATTGTGGAAAAACTAAATCAAGAAGGCATAATTTCTCCCGAACTATCAAACCATAAATGACACAGTTTGTTATGGTCGACACATTTAAAAGAATGGAGATAAGGGCATATTAAGATGAGAGAGAAATGGCACAAGGGTATGAGAATGTTGGAAAAGACAACTAATTAACATGAGAGAAAATTTTAATAGAGATGTTTAGGGATATAAAAAGTTGTATATACTCAGTAAAAACTTAACCACACTGGTGTATACAACCAATTTATTTAAGGTAACCATAAATAACAAACCAAAGTTTATTAGGGGTCTATTTTTGAATAATAAAATTTTTAAAGATGAAGTATATCTAATAGGGCGCCGTAATAAAATTTAGGATTGCCGTTACATTAAATTTTTTATTTCCCTCAGTTATTCTTCTAACATTGGTTTTACTCTTCATCGCTGATTTAACAAGAAGCTGAAGTTTACTTTTTATATGATGCAATTGCAAAAATTAATGTACAGTATTATGCCAAAAACTCAATTGAGAATATACTGTGGGATACAAGTTTTGCAAGTAAGCATAGGTTACTTTTTTTCTTAGGAGTAAGCAAAACTAAATTACAAATATAACTTCAATAAATGTGGAGTTATTTTTGTGTTTTCATTGAATACATGAAAGTACCATAATCTGCCACCTCTTTTTTTTTTCCTTATCAATAAATCCTAATAAATTACATCTTTGTTTTTTGTATAATCTATGGAATAATATTTGAACAAAGGAATATCTAGCTAAAAAATTTGAGTTTTTCCCATTTGGTTTCTTGTGTTTTTGGTAATTGTAACTGTAGACATGTGATTTTTGACCCTCCCCAAGATTTTTCATATTTCAGCATGTAAATATTTAGTTTAGGCCTAATATCTTTATTTCAACTAATTTTGACTCTTTTACTTTATTTCGTCACAAAAAATGAAAATTATAAAAATATTTTAGTTTACGTATCTTTCATAAATTTAAATAAAAAATATACAAAAATAGTACCTTATTTTTATTTTTATATAATCTTGAAAACACAAAAATAGTTCCATGTTTAATATAGTTTAGTTTAATCAATTAAGATTAGTTTTATATTTTTATATTATAAATTGTATATTTAGAAGAAGAATTAGTTTTGGGTTAGTTTATCCCATTTTAACCTTGCAGTCCATTTTTTTTAAGTTTTTGGCCCAATTTTAAGGCCCAATAATACTAAACCCATACCCCTTAACCTAAAAACCTTTCTATATAACCAAAAACCAGTCTAGAAAATCTCAAGAGACCTAGACCAAGGAGACTGATCCGCCGTTTTTCAGGAGACCCCCCCACTCCACGTCGTCATCTTCTCCAAAATCCCTAACGAGACCTAGCGTGAATCAACCAAAAAACCAGCAGCCACACGCACAGACCCAAGAAAGGAACGAACAGAGCTTCACCCAAAAATCCTTTGAAAAACTTCTGCCATCTAACCTCTAATCGTCAACAACACCCCATCTTCACAAAGAAATCAGCCGCTATCCTTCACCATGGATGCTGCTTGAAGCAATTATCTATAGCTTCAACTCATCTTCTCCAACCTTCACTTAAGAACTCCATTTTATATCCATGAATGGACCTTAAAGCACCAGTAAAACAAACCCAAATGTAGCTGAAAGCAGCCCCAAAAACCGACCCCGAAACCACCCCTTCTTTGATAAAAAATTGCCGCATAACAATCCCCTGTTTCAATCACGTAAAACCAGCCTTATACCATCGCAAAAACGCCCTAAACCAGAATGAAAATCAGCTTGAAACCACCATCCAAGCTTAGTAGAGATGAGTTCGTTCGGGGACGTCAATTCCGGTCCAAGGTCCTAGTCCGTAGCTCACTTGAGGATTACTGTTCGAGGGCTTCTATTTTTAATGTATCCGCTTTAAAATTTCAGCAATAAAAGGTCTGTTCTTCTATCTTTTACTGGTTATTTCATCTATGTGTCTCGTTATTTGTTGATATAAATGAATAGACAACATAAAGCTTTATTTTGTTTTATTGATGCTTGGTCTTGTTTCTTTATTTTCCGGGTTAATGTTTGAAGTTAATCATATTTTAGTTTGATGAATCTCGAATGGGATCTTATATTGTATAAAAGCAGCAAGGTCACCAGTAGTGATTATTGAGTTGTATAGATTTTTGGTTAAGCTTTTATTTTGATTAGACTCATAAATACAATTGATCAAATAATTTTGCATTTTAATAGTCCGTGTGTGTTTTGTATAAATTTTGGTTTTGTTGGATTAGGCGTTGGTCGTTGTTGGTAAACTCTGAATTAAGAGAATTGGGGCATAGATAAAATTAGCATACGTGAGTATTAATTTGACATTAGAAAGTGTTGGATTTTTTTTTTTTTTTTTAATGTAGACATCACAAGTTCATCCCGTTCTACCCATAATAATATTTTATTCATAAATTATGGCCTTGCAATAATTTTAAATTAGTTTAGGAAAATCATGAACATCGTAGATTGCTTTAGGCGCGTTAATTAAATAATTATTATGGCTACGGGCATGGTTCCCGTGACGTAGTTGTGATTTGTAATTACTAAAATCCGGGTGTACATTTCATGTGACTCGATTCTAATTTCCAACAAGGTTAAATAGAACGTGTCGTGAACCACGAGTGTATTTCATGTAGCGTGACTTACGATGTGTTTTAAATAACTTTGAATTTTCTTGAAATATTAAAAGCGGGTAAAAGGATAAAATGCACGTAGGATTTAAATGTGTAATTAATCAGATAATTAGGCCAATATTAATAGTTGAGCGACCGTGCTAGAACCACAAAACCCGAGAATGCCTAACACCTTCTCCCGGGTTAACAGAATTCCTTACCCGAATTTCTGTGTTTTGCGGACTGCAAAATAGAGTCAAACGTTCCTCGATTCGGGATTCTAAACCGGTGACTTGGTACACCTTAAATTATCCCAAGTGGGGACTCTGAATAAATAAATAAATTCCATTTTGATTGTCACTTTAATTGGAAAAAACTCCCCTATATATCCCTTGCGGGGTAGAAAAAGGAGGTGTGACAGCTCTGGCGACTCTGCTGGGATAAGAACCCAGAACTTCTGGTTCAGGGTTCATAATTCGAGCTTAGAATATCTGTTATAGTTGGCTTTATTTATTATCTAATTTTTACGTGTTTGAGCCTAATGTGCTAATTGCCGTTTTTACCGCTTTGATATTGTTTGGATTGTATATAAATTGTTACGAAACCCTCCTTTCTCTGAGTCTTCTAAATCATCTGGGAAGAGTGCACTTCTTGTAGCTTCTCTTCTATTAGAGTCATATTCCAATTTTAGAACGAGGTTCAAATAAGTTACTGTCACGACCTTAAACCCAGACCCGGTCGTGATGGCGCCTCTCGTGAAGACAAGGACAGCCAACACTTCCCATATCCACTTATTAACAGTTAAACCATAAGAAATAAATCTAAAACATGATAAGATAATCCAAAGTTAATAGGTAATAGCATAATTCGCGGAAAATAATCCAACACAGCCCGATACCGGGGTGTCACTAGTCATAACAATCTAAACCATCCGGAATACTCCAAATCAAACTACAAAGTTTAATATAGAAAACCAAGAACATGAAGAAGCAAGATAGGGAAGAGCTCCGGGCTGCGAACGCCAACAACTACTTAGAGACTCCTCGGATCCGCCTGAGCCGGAATGATCAGCACTAGTGAGCGCGACCAGATATGCCTGAATCTGCACACAGGGTGCAGGGAGTTTAGTGAGCACTCCAACTCAGTGAGTAATAATCATAAATAAAGACTGAAAGCAGGAAATCACGTAAGGCACCAAAACATGCTATAATGAAGCAGTAAAACCATTAAAACAGTAAACCAGTAAAAGATAGGTAAAAATCCTTTAACTTAAATTTAACTTCATGAAAAGCCTTTTCAACCATGGTAATTGATAGGAAATTAAGAAAAAGATAAACACATAAAGGTTCGCCCCTCGGGCACAGTATCAACAAATCCGCCCCTCGGACAACATCTCAGAGCAATACCAGCCCCTCGGGCTTATTCTCAGAACAGTACCAGCCCTTCGGGCTCAATCTTAGATCACAATAGGTACCCGCGCTCACTGGGGGTGTGTAGACTCTTTGAGGTCCCCCTTACGGCCCAAACGCAATATCAAGCCATCTCGTGGCATCATCACTAGGCTCTCGGCCTCATATCAATCAAGCCACCTCGTGGCATACATAACTCAGGCCCTCGTCCTCATAATCAATATCAAATATTTCCTCACAACATAAGCCCTCGGCCTTACTCAGTCAAAATCCTCACAAGCCACTCGGGCAATAGTAAAACTTGATTCTCAGCCCAAAATATCATTTAAAAGATCATTTAAGTGTTAAAACAGAGTAAACATGGCTGAGTACGAAAATAGTGAAATATATCAGGACTGAGTTCAAGTATAAAGTCAAAACAGTGAGGAAATATCAGTAAAAGCCCCGAAGGGTTCAAATAGTTGGCACGAAGCCCAAATATGACATTCAGCCCAATGATGATAACAAATGAATTTCAGTCAAATATGCGGTAAAATAGTCATTCGGGACGGACTAGGTCACAATCCCCAATAGTGCACGACTCCACGCTAGTCATCAAGCATGTGCGTCACCTCAATATAGTACTACGATGTGCAATCCAGGGTTTCAAACCCTCATAACATCATTTACAATCATTATTCACCTCGAACCGGTCAAATATCTAGCTCGCGACGCCTTTGCTCCTCGAATCGGCCTCCACTCGCGTCGAATCTATCCAAAATCAGAACGAGGACGCCAAATATGCTAAGGGAACGAAGCCCAAGCAAAAATAATCAAAATACGACACAAATCCTGAAATTACCAAAATCCGACCCCCCGGTCCCACGTCTCGGAATTCAATAATTTTTACATCAATAGGTTTTTTATCTCCCCACGAGTTCATACATATCAAAAGGTCTGAAATCTGACCTGAAATGGTCCTTCAAATCCTCACTCAAAGGTCTAAATTTCCAAGCCTTAGTTCTTCAATTTTTGGCTAAATGTCCATGATTATTTAGGTGGAACTCACATTAGAATCGAGTTTTAAGTCCAGGAATCTTACCTCCAAGTGATTCCCCTTGAATCCCTCTTCAATCCCCTTCAAAAAGCTCCAAAAACGACCAACAATGGAAGAAATAAACCCCAAAATCGCGGACAAGACGACCTTTTAAATCTTCTACCCAGGCCTGAAATCCTTCTTCGCAAACGCGGTCAAAGCCTCGCGTTCGCGAAACACAAATTAACTTTGACCAATTTTCCTCTTTTGCGATAGCGACTTCCCCATCACGAATGCGATGCTTTGCTCAGACCAATCTTCGCGATCGCATTTCACCTCTCGTGAACGCGATGAATAAAATCCACTGAAGCTCAGCTGCCCATTTAATTCTATGCGAACGCGACACAACCCAGCGAACGCAATGCAGAAACACTTAGCCTTCCTCACAAACGCGTAGCCTTCCTCGCGAACGCGAAGGCTTAAATTCCACCTTCCTCAACTGATTCTTCGTGAATGCGAGGGTCCACTCGCGAACGCGAAGAGTAAAATACCTGCAATAGTTGAAACCAAAATATGCAACTCCAAACATCAAGAAATGATCCGATTGACCACCCGAAACTTCCCCGAGGCCCTCGGGACCTCAACCAAAGGCACCAACATATCCCAAAACCTTATTCAAACTTGTACAAATCTTCGAAACACCACAAACAACATCAAATCAACCAAAACACATCGGATTCAAGCCTAAGTTTCCAAAATCTTCCGATTCTGCTTTTGATAAAAAACCCAACCAAACCACATCCGAATGACCTGAAATTTTGCACACAAATCCCAAATGACACAACGGAGCTACTGCAACTATCGAAATTCCATTCCGACCCCTATATCAAAATCTCTCCTACCAACCGGAAATCACCAAAATATCAACTTCGCCAATTCAAGCCTAAATCTACTCCGAACCTCCAAAACTCATTCCGATCACGCTCCTAAGTCCCAAATCACCTCCCGAAGCTATCCGAACCATCGGAACTCACATCCGAGCTAAGCCAACATCTTGTTGACTTTTCCAACTTAAGCTTCCTTAAAAGAAACTAAGTATCTCAAACCTTACCAAAATCATTCCGGATTCGATCCGACCAACCCAATATCACATAACACGGATACACAAAGCATAAAGAAGCAGAAATGAGGGAAACAAAGCGGTAACTCATGAGTTGACTGGCCGAGTCGTCACATCCTCCCCAACTTAAACAAACGTTCGTCCTCGAATGAGTCAAGAAACATACCTAAAGCCTCAAACAGGTGAGGATATCTGTCCCGCATCTCCCGCTCGGTCTCCCAGGTAGCCTCCTCCACGGGCCAACCTCTCTACTACACTTTCACTGAAGCTATATCCTTTGACCTCAACTTTCGAACCTGATGACCCAAAATAGCTACTAGCTCCACATCATAAGTCAAATCATCATCCAACTGAACCGTGCTGAAATCCAAAACATGATACGGATCCCCAATATACTTTCGGAGCATGGAAACATGAAATACCGTATGCACACTCGATAAGCTGGGTGGCAAAGCAAGCTCATAAGCCATCTCCCCAATCCTCTGAAGCACCTCAAAAGGCCCAATGAACCGAGGACTCAATTTCCCTTTCTTCCCAAATCTCATAAAACCCTTCATGGGTGAAACCTTCAACAGAACCTTCTCGCCAACCATGTTGGCCACATCCCGAACCTTCCTATCAGCATAACTCTTTTGCCTTAACTGTGTTGTACGAAGCCTCTCCTGAATCACCTTCACCTTTTCTAAGGCATCCTACACCAAGTCTGTCCCCAATAGCCTAGCCTCACGGGCTTGAACCAACCAACTGGAGATCTACACCGCCTCCCATACAAAGCCTCATATGGAGCCATCTAAATACTCGGCTGGTAGCTGTTGTTATAAGCAAACTCTACAAGCGGTAGAAACTGATCCCATGACCCTCCGAAATCAATGACACAAGCACGCAACATGTCCTCCAATATCTAAATAATGCGCTCGGACTGCCGTCCGTCTGAGGGTGAAAATCTGTGCTCAAATCAACTTGAGTACCCAACTCTCGCTGCACAGACCTCCAAAACTGCGATGCAAACTGAGTGCCCCTATCTGAAATGATGGAAACTAGGACACCATGCAAACGAACAATCTCCCGAATATAGATCTCTGCCAACCACTCTGAAGAATAGGTAATACACATAGGAATGAAGTGCGTGGACTTGGTCAGCTGATCCACAATCACCCAAATAGCATCGAACTTCCTCAAAGTCCGTGAAAGTCCAACTACAAAGTCCATAGTGACCCTCTCCCACTTCCACTTTGGAATATCTATCCGCTGAAGCAAGCCACCCGATCTCTGATGCTCATATTTCACCTGTTGACAATTGAGACACCAAGCTACAAATCCCATAATGTCTTTCTTCATTCTCCTCCACCAATAGTGCTACCTCAAATCCTGATACATTTTCGCGGTACCCAGATGAATAGAATACTGCGAGTTATGGGCCTCCTCCAGAATCAACTCCCGAAGCCCATCCATATTGGGCACACAAATCCGGCCCTACATCCTCAACACTCTATCATCACCAATGATCACATCTTTGGCATCATCATGCTGAATTCTATCCTTAAGGACAAGCAAATACGGATCATCATACTGGCGCTCTCTGATGCGATCATATAAAGAAGATCGAGAAACCACACAAGCCAATATCCAACTGGGCTTCGAAATATCTAACCTCACGAATCGAATGGCCAAGGCCTAAAAATCAACTGCATGAGGTCTCTCCCCAACTGGAATATATGCCAAACTCCCCATACTCACTGCCTTTCGGCTCAAGGCATCGGCCACCACATTGGCCTTTCCCAGATGGTACAATATAGTGATATCATAATCCTTAAGCAACTCCAACCACCTCCGCTGCCTCAAATTGAGATCCTTCTGTTTGAACAAGTGCTGGAGGCTACGACGATCAGTAAATACCTCACAAGACACACCATACAAGTAATGCCTCCAAATCTTTAACGCGTGAACTATGGCAACCAACTCTAAATCATGAATGGGGTAGTTCTTCTCATGGGGCTTCAACTGAAGAGAAGCATAAGCAATAACTCTACCCTCCTACATCAATACACAACCAATGCCAACTCTCGAAGCATCACAATACACTGTATATGAACCTGAAGCTGATGGCAAAACTAACACTGGAGCTATGGTCAAAGCTGTCTTGAGCTTCTGAAAGCTCTCCTCACACTCGTCTGACCATACAAATAAAGCACCTTTCTGAGTCAACCTAGTCAAGGGCGATGCGATAGATGAGAATCCCTGAACAAACCGACGATAATAGGCTGCCAAACCAAGAAAGTTGCGAATCTCTGTGGCTGAGAATGGTCTGAGCCAACTCTGAACCGCCTCTATCTTTTTTGGATCAACCTGAATACCCACGCTGGACACCACGTGCCCCAAGAAAGCCACTGAACTGAGCCAAAACTCACATTTGGAGATTTTGCATAAAGCTTCTCCTCTCTCAATCTTTGCAACACAACTCTCAAATGCTCCGCGTGCTCCTCCTAACTACCCAAATATACCAGAATATCATCAATGAAGACTATGACAAACAAATCAAGATAAGACAGGAACACACTATTCATCAAATGCATGAACGCTGCTAGGGCATTGGTCAGCCCAAAAGACATCACCAAGAACTCATAATGACCATATCGGGTCCTGAAAGTTGTCTTAAGAATATCCGAGTCCCTGATCTTCAACTGGTGATAACCTTAACAGAGATCAATCTAGGAGAACATTCTCGCTCTCTGAAACTGGTCGAATAAATCAATGCGAGGTAAAGGATACTTGTTCTTAATTGTTACCTTGTTCAATTGCCTATAATCAATACACATTCTTATAGTGCCATCCTTCTTCTTCACAAATTGAACCGGCGCACCCCAAGGTGACACACTAGGACGAATGAACCCTTTATCAAGGAGTTCCTGAAGTTGCTCCTTTAATTACTTCAACTTTGTTGGTGCCATACGATATGACAGAATAGAAATGGGGTGAGTGCCCGACACCAGGTCAATATCGAAATCAATATACCTATCCGGTTGCATGCCCGACAGGTCTGCAGGAAACACATCAGGAAAATCCCTTACAACTGGAATAGAATCAATACTGGGAGTCTCAGCACCGACATCCCTCACAAAGGCTAGATATGATAGACAACCCTTCCCAACCATACATTGGGCTTTCAAGAATGATATCACTCTACTAGGAACATAATCAGTCACACCTCGCCACTCAATTCGTAGCACACCCGGTATAGCCAATGTAACTATCTTAGCATGACAGTCCAGAATAGCACGACACGGAGATAGCCAATCTATGCCCAAAATGATATCAAAATCTACCTTACACAATAATAAAAGATCCACACGGGTCTCCAAACCCCCAATAGTCACCATACACAATCGGTACACACGGTCTACAACAACAGTATCGCCCACCGGGGTAGACACATGAACAGGTGAAGCAAGAAACTCATGGGGCATACCCAAATAATGAGCAAAGTATGATGACACATATGAAAAGGTGGAACCGGGATCAAATAATATAGAGGCATCTCTATGGCAGACTGAAATAATACCTGTAATAACAGCATCTAAAGTAATAGCATCGGGTCTGTCTAGAAGTGCATAGAAACGAGCCTGACCACCACCTGATCGATCTCCCCCTTTGAGGCGACCCCTAGCTGACTGACCTCCACCCCTAGCTGACTAGGCGGGTGGTGGTGAAGTAACTGGCGCTGAAGCCGATGACTGACCCTCTGCTGAGACGAACTTGCAAGACAACGAGGGCACTGCCTCCACATATGAACCATCTTAACACACTCATAACAACGCCTAGGTGCTGGAAAAAGGGACTAAAGGGAACCCCTTGCACCAGAGTGACTAGTAGATGCACCTGGCATAGAAGAGCCCTGAACTGATGGAGCTCGGGACAAACACTGAGCTGGAAGGGCACTAAGTGATGACTTGCCTTAATGAGAACTGTGAGAACCATGACCCGATGACGCCCTACGATAACCTGGGCGAGCTGGCTGAGCATGCCTGAATGGATGGCCTCTGCCCTGCTGAAACTGACCTCTCGAAGGAGTACCACTGTAACTACCAGATTCTCGAGGCCTCTTGGCCTCCCTCTCGT
The DNA here is from genome assembly GCF_000393655.2 of Nicotiana sylvestris. Classification (NCBI taxonomy): domain Eukaryota; kingdom Viridiplantae; phylum Streptophyta; class Magnoliopsida; order Solanales; family Solanaceae; genus Nicotiana; species Nicotiana sylvestris. The sequence goes on along the minus strand of NC_091062.1, from coordinate 149,752,733 downwards.
CGCGCTCCTAGCGACGAACAGACTCAATCTCCCGAGCAATGTCTACAACCTCCTCAAAGGTAGCACCAATCACCCTCTCCCTGGTCATGAGAATACGAAGATGATAAGTGAGGCCATCAACAAACCTCCTAATCCTCTCTCTATATGTCGGAACCATCCAAATAGCATGACGAGCCAACTCGTAGAACCTCATCTCGTATTGCGTCACAGTCATCTCTCCGTGACGCAACCGCTTAAACTCCCTATGCAACTCCTCTCTACGGGACTGTGGCACATAATTCTCCATAAAGAGAACGGAGAACTGCTTCCAGGTAAGGGGTGTTTCACCAACAGGCCTACGCCTCTCAAAAGCCTCCCACCAAGTGAAGGCAGCTCCAAAAAACTGATAAGTAGTGAAAGTGACCCTGCTGGTCTCCATAATACCCGATGTACGAAGCATCCTCTGACACTTATCCAAGAAACCCTCTGCACCATTGAAGGTCGGAGGCTGAAGTCTACCAAACCTCTCCAACCTACGTTGCTCGTCCTCTGTCATGGCAGGAACTACATAGTCCTGAGTAGCTGCAACCGGTTGGGCTAGATGTGCCCCTGGCGTCTGAAGTCCCTTTACGACCTACTTAGGTGTGCGAGCGGTGGGAGTCTGATTACCTCCCCCAGCCTGAGAAGTAGCTGCGGCAGTAGTGGCTGAAACCACTTGAGCTAGGCCAGTGTAAACTTATAAGATCTAAGCCAAGGCCTCTTGAAGACCCAAAATCACAATGGGCACAACTGGTGCCTGAGCTGGTGCTGCTGGAGCATCCATAACTGGGACCTGATCCAGAACTGGGGCAGCTGGTGGATCTGTAGGTGCTGCCTTAGCTGCTCTACCCCTACCACGACCACGACTGCATCCTCGACCTCTAGTGGCCACAACTAGTGGTTCTGGTGGTCGTCCATCCTGACCGGTAGCGTGTGTCCTCACCATTTGTGAGAGAATAGAATAACAGAAGTTTAGTACTTGGATCAACAAAGTCGCACGACAAGAATTTCAAGAATATGAAGTTTTTCCTAAAGGTTCTGCAGCCTCCCGAGGATAAATACAGACGTTTTTGTACCAATCCGCAAGACTCTACTAAACTTGCTCATGACTCGTGAGACCTATGTAACCTAGGCTCTGATACCAACTTGTCACGACCCTAAACCCGTACCCGGTCGTGATGGCGCCTCTCGTGAAGACAAGGCCAACCGACAATTCCCATATCGACTTATTAACAGTTAAACCATAAGAAATAAAACTAAAACATGATAAGATAATCCAAAGTTAACAGGTAATAGCATAATTCGCGGAAAATAACCCAACACAGCCCGATATCGGGGCGTCACTAGTCATGAGCATCTAAATAATCCGGAATACTCCAAATCAAACTATAGAGTTTAATACAGAAAACCAAGAACATGAAGAAGTAAGATAGGGAAGAGCTCCGGGATGCGAATGCCAACAACTACCTAGAGACTCCTCGGATCCGCCTGAGCCGGAATGATCAGTACTCGGGTGCGGGACCAGATACGCCTGAATCTGCACACAGGGTACAAGTAGTAAAATGAGTACTCCAACTCAACGAGTAATAATCATAAATAAAGACTGAAAGCAGGAAATCACGTAAGGCACAAAAGCATGCTATAATGAAGCAGTAAAACCATTAAAACAGTAAACCAGTGAAAGATAGGTAAAAATTCTTTAACTTAAATTTAACTTCATGAAAAACCTTTTCAACAATTAAGCATGGTAATTGACAGGAAATTAAGAAAAAGATAAACACATAAAGGTTCGCCCCTCGGGCACAGTATCAACAAATCCGCCCCTCGGACAACATCTCAGAGCAATACCAGCCCCTCGGGCTCATTCTCAGAACAGTACCAGCCCTTCGGGCTCAATCTTAGATCACAATAGGTACCCGCACTCACTGGGGGTGTGTAGACTCTTTGAGGGCCCCCTTACGGCCCAAACGCAATATGAAGCCATCTCGTGGCATCATCACTAGGCTCTCGGCCTCATATCAATCAAGCCACCTCGTGGCATACATAACTCAGGCCCTCGGCCTCATAATCAATATCAAATATTTCCTCACAACATAGGCCCTCAGCCTTACTCAGTCAAAATCCTCACAAGCCACTCGGGCAATAGTAAAACATGATTCTCAGCCCAAAATATCATTTAAAAGATCATTTAGTGTTAAAACAGAGTAAACATGGCTAAATACGAAAACAATGAAATATATCCGGACTGAGTTCAAGTATAAAATCAAAACAGTGAGGAAATATCAGTAAAGCCCCTGAAGAGTTCAAATAGTTGGCACGAAGCCCAAATATGGCATTCAATCCAAATAATGAGTATAGCAAATGGATTTTAGTCTACGCGGTAAAATAGTCATTCGGGACGGACTAAGTCACAATCCCCAATAGTGCACGACCCCACGCTTGTCATCAAGCGTGTGCGTCACCTCAATATAGCACTACGATGTGCAATCCGGGGTTTCAAACTCTCAGAACATCATTTACAATCATTACTCACCTCGAACCGGTCAAATCTCTAGCTCACGACGCCTTTTCCCCTTGAATCGGCCTCTACTCGTGTCGAATATATCAAAAATAAAAAACGAGGACGTCAAAATATGCTAAGGGAACGAAGCCCAAGCAAAAATAATCAAAATACGACACAAATCCCGAAATTACCAAAACCCGACCCCCGGGCCCATGTCTCAGAATTCAATAATTTTTACATCAATAGGTTCCTTATCTACCCACAAGTTCATACATATCAAAAGTTCTGAAATCCAACCTGAAATGGTCCTTCAAATCCTCAATCAAAGGTCTAAATTTCCACGCCCTAGTTCTTCAATTTTTGGCTAAATTTCCATGATTATTTGGGTGGAATTCACATTAGAATCGAGTTTTAAGTCCAAGAATCTTACCTCCAAGTGATTCCCCTTGAATCCCTCTTCAATCCCCTTGAAAAAGCTCCAAAAATGACCAACAATGGAAGAAATAAACCCCAAAATCGAGGACAAGACGACCTTTTAAACCTTCTCCCAGGCCTGAAATCCTTCTTCGTGAGCGCGGTCAAAGCATCGCGTTCGCGAAGCACAAATTAACTTTGACCAATTTTCCTCTTTCACGATCGTACATCCCCATCGCGAATGCGATTCTTTTCTCAGACCATTCTTCGCGATCACGTTCTGCCTCTCGCGAATGCGATGAATAAAATCCACTGAAACTCAGCTGCCCATTTTCTTCTTTGCAAATGCGACACAACCCCGCGAACGCGATGCACAAACACTTAGCTCTTCACGAACGCGTAGCCTTCCTCGCGAACGTGAAGTCTTAAATTCCACCTTCCTCAACTGACTCTTCACGAATGCGAAGAGTAAAATACATGTAACAGCTGAAACCAAAATCTGCAACTCAAAACATCAAGAAATGATCCAATTGACCACCCGAAACTTCCCCAAGGCCCTCGGGACCTCAACCAAAGGCACCAACATATCCCCAAACCTTATTCAAACTTTTACAAATCTTAAAAATACCTCAAACAACATCAAATCAACCAAAACACATCGGATTCAAGCCTAAGTTTCCAAAATTTTCTGAATTCCGCTTTTGATAAAAACCCCCAACCAAACCACGTCCGAATGACCTGAAATTTTGCATACACATCCCAAATGACACAACGGAGATACTGCACTTCTCGGAATTCCATTCCGACCCATATATCAAAATCTCACCTACCAATTAGAAATCACCAAAATATCAACTTCACCAATTCAAGCCTAAATCTATTCCGAACCTCCAAATCTCTCCTCCGATCACGCTCCTATGTCCCAAATCACCTCCCGAAGCTATCTGAACCATCGGAACTCACATCTGAGCCCTCTAACACATAAGTCAATATTCAGTTGACTTTTCCAACTTAAGCTTTCTCAAAAGAGTCTAAGTGTCTCAAACCATACCAAAATCATTCCGGATTCGATCCGACCAACCCGATACCACATAACACGGATACACAAAGCATAAAGAAGCAGAAATGGGGGAAACAAAGTGGTAACACATGAGACGACTGACCTGGTCATCACAGTTGCAAAGTCGGTGAAGCTTCTGTATTTCTGGTACGCTACCCCCCTCGGCTCGAGCTGTCCGCTCGGATAAGCCAGTTCCAGAACAATACACCTAGGTTGTAGACATAGTATAATATAGCCTCATGCCGTATCCTTAGTAGTAACGCTTGTTTGCATCACACGCATTAGACTTTGGGGACTCAACACAGGGGTTGGGTCCGTCTAGGATATTTGTACCCAAAATCAAAAGACCATGCTGATGCATCCTATGTGCTACATGTTGCATTTCTTCAAGAGTAAAATGCCATTTGGCGGACCAATGATGGCTGAGGGTAAATGAGAAAAAAAGAGGGTGAAGTAAAAAAAAAACAAGTACGACCCAGTTATTTTTTTCTTTCACATTTTTTTAGAAAAAGACAAAAAAAAAAAGAAAAATTCAAAAAAGATTTTGCACTTTTTCATCATTTTCTGAAAATAAAAAATAAAAAAAAGAGGATAAAGAAAATTCAAAAAGATTTTACATGTTTCATCATTTTCAAGGAAAAGACAAAAATATTTTTTCTCTAAATTAGTTGTTTTTTATATTTCTCGCCCGTATCCAATATGCCCGAACTATGCGAACCTGATTCTCGTCTCTTGGGGCGGGATACGTAGGCAACTCAAATAGGGTCCGGTCTTCCTAGTGAGTCTTAGGTTCTTGGCTCCGCGGGGTCTTAGCCAAATCTTGCATTTTTAGCCACTTTTAGCCACATAGGTTAATTTTAGAAAAATAGTCACAATCATGTCTTGCATGTGTCCAACAGGAAGGGTTATTGTCTCACATAGCATTCTAGGTCTTTAACTTTATTTGATCTTAATTTTCTCATATAGGTGTAGATCTATTTTCTGGAGTTTGGGCATGAGAGACGCCCTAGGACCATCCAGTCAGAGTCGCTCATTCAGGAGTTTGCTTAAGGAGATTTTTTTAGTTATATGTTTTGAGTCTGTTGTTCTTTTTATGTCATCTTTTACCTTTTAGTTTTATACAGTTATGTCAAGTCTGTTAGGTGATGTTAGAGTCTGTCATAGTCTATTTAAGTTTTCCGAGTCTTTTGTTATTGTATTACCTATTTTGTATTTGAAAAATGTGTTACAAATAAAAAATCCAAAAAAAAGAAAAAACAAGAAATTTTGCGTTTTTATATTTCCGTTAGAAGTTTTCTTTAGAATACTAATTCTAGGAATTAAAAAAATAAATCATTCGAGGTGATTTTTTCTTTAGGCAATTAATATCTAGAACATAAAATAAAAATTATTTTTATATTTCCTTTAGTATATTAAGATTGAAAATTCAAAAAAAAGAAGGGAATTTTCTTTTAGTGCCTCTTTAAAAGTTTTCTTTAAGATATTAATTCTAAAATCCAAAAAGATTTTCTTTTGAGGTTCTTATTTGGAAAATTAATGAAAAATGAATATAAAAAAAATTCTTTTTACTTTTACTAGAACTTTAGGATATTGTACATAGAGGAAAAAGAAAACAACATACTTTACATTTGGTTTATCTTCAGAGTTTCTTCCTTAGGTAATCAAAACTAAAATCCAATTTTTTTTATCTTGTTCATTTCTCGTTTCGAAATCTTTTTTTAGGGATATCAAATAAAAATTCAAAATATTTTTCTTTGGTTTATTCTTAGATTTTCTTCCTAAAAAAAGAATCAATTTTTTTTTCTCTTCTAGGGTTTTTTCCTTAATAATTCCCATAGAGTATTTGTTCCAAAAAGAAAAAAAATATGCTTGTTAAGCTTGAGTTTAGAATAGATTATAGAACATTAAGTCTAGAAAATTAAAAAAAAGGATTTGCTTCTTTTATTTCTTTTCTCATCAGAGTAGTCATTAAGGTAAAAAAGAAAAGAAAAAAATAAAAAAGATAAAGATAACGTTAGTTTATTTACTTTATTCCCGATCTTTCCGAACTATGGAAAGATTTGATTCATGCGGCGTCATGATACGTAGGCAACCTTCATAGAGTTCGATCGAATCATTTTTTATTAAGATAAAAAGAAAAAAAGGGGAAAAAAGGAATAAAAAGAGAGAAAAAAGAGATGAAATTATGGGACGTGAGAAATGAGAGGAAAGAAAAGAGTGATAATTAGGAAAAAAAGGGGAAGGAAAATGAGCAAGCCAAGAAGTGCTAGAAAAAAAAGAAAAGAGAAGATTGGAATGAACTAAATTGGGATGATGCCAAGTGACCTTGTGACCCTCGAAGTCATTCTTGAACCGTTAATTGTTGCTAGGTGCATTGCACGTAATGTGATATTTCTAGCTGTTAAATGCCCTAACGCTAACGTGATGACTTCATTTTGTTCCTTTTTGTTATCTTCATTGAGCAGAAGGGGGTTGGTTTGTGGTTTTTAAGTAACTCGTCCATATAACATAAGGTCAAAGAGCAAGGTAGCCATGACTAGCAAAGAGTTGGACAGAAGGGTTATTGATCTGTCTAAGGGAATTGATGAATCAGAATCTGAGTTGAAAGAAGAGGTCTTAAGGGTGAAATGACAGATGGCCGAAATATACCAAGCCTGGATTAGTGGGCGTCCTTCACCATCAGTTCCCACTAACTACACTGAAAGCCTTGTCACCATTCTGCCACTGTCACAAATCCAGCTTCCTACTGCTGCTGATGCCTACCTGCAACCTTTTCACACTCCACCCGCCAAAACCACCTCACATCCCGCCCCTTTGGCCACTCATGCTTTTGTAGCTCCTATACCAGCTACTTTTCCTCGATCCTCTAACGAGACTGTGTTCAAAGTCCCCGATGCCCAACACTATGCTCCATAACCAACTTTCAAAGTCTCGGATCCATACTCTTACGCTCCTCATTTTGAGCCTCTCAGTGAAACTGAAAAGCCTGCTAAGACAGTGGAGCAAGATGAGATATACAAGAAGGTGAAAATCTTAGAGCAGTCTTTAAGAAACATGCAAGGGATAGGGAGCCAGATGAGCATGGCTTACAAAGACTTGTGCTTGTTTCCTGACATCTAACTGTCTGTTGGGTTTAAAATGCCGATGTTTGATTTGTATGATGGATATGGAGATCCTGTGGCCCATCTGAGAGCTACTGCAGTAAAATGAGAGGCGCCGGTGGGAAGGACAAGTTATTGATGGCGTATTTCAGTCAGAGTCTGAGTGGGGCAACTCTGGAGTGGTACACCCGCCAAGACGCTAGCAGGTGGTACACATATGACGATATGGCTCAGGCCTTTGCCCAGCACTTTCAGTACAATATAGAAATTGTCCCAGAACGCATGCCCCTCGCCAATATGGAAAGGAATCCTATAGAAAGCTTTAGGGAATACAGGCTCAGATGGAGATAACAAGCTGCTAGAGTCAATCCCCCGATGAAAGAAAACGAGATGGTCGAGTACTTTCTTCAGGCTCAAGAGCCAACTTACTTTAGGCATTTGATCACGGCTGTGGGTAGGCCTTTTAATGATGTGGTAAAAATGGGAGAAATGGTAGAAGATGGGCTGAAGTCTAGCAGGATCATGAGTTATTCTGCTTTAAAAGCCACAACACAAGCAATTCAGAACGACACGGGAAGCTTGCTGGGTCAGAAGGAACATGATGATGTTTCCATGGTTGTTTCAGAGTCACGACATGGTCCAAAGGGTCCGCCTCACCAATATACTCAGCCTCAACCCCAACCCCAAACCTATCCTCGAGCTCCACATAATCCACCTTAATGTTATCCTCCTAACAATGTCTGGTCATTTGTCCAACCACCGGGTCACTCCTTATGGCGAGCTCTAGCACTGCATAATGCACTCTTGCCTTCACAACATTTTCAAGCACCAAACAACCCTAGAAAACAGGGGCAGGGAGGGGAACAAAGGCAAAGAAATAGTTTCACGCCAATCAGGGAGTCCTATACAAGCTTGTTTGAAAAGTTAAAGCATTCTGGACTGATTGAGCCGCTTATTGGCTATACTCCAAACCCATATGCAAAAGGTTTTGATCCTACTGTACGATAAATGTACCACTCTAACGTCCAAGGGCATTGCATTGAAAATTGTCGTGCTTTGAAAAGGGAAATATAGAGAATGATTCAAGAAGGGGTAATTGTGATCAAGGATAGTGACAAGGAGCATGCGAATCCTCTTGGGAACTTGCTGACTGAAGTTAATGATATGGAAGTTGGTAATGGTCTTGGAAATATTGATGTGGAACCCAGTGGCTAAGATGTCGTGCTTGGTAATTGGAAAGACGCTCCATTTCTTGGTTAGACGGGGAGGAGTTTTGGTGGTTTATTTTGTTGTCATTTATGTTGTCCGGGTTATTTTCAGGGTTGTAATCCGGATATTGTCTTATGACTCAAACCCTTCTATACTTTTGTTTTGCCTAGTTTGTTTAGTCGTAGTAGCTCGTTTAGTGTTGTATGGTTTTGTTCCATGGTTGTAACCCCATCTTATTTTACTTGTTTTGTTGTTCAAACCTTTTCACCATCTGTCTAATGCAATTTCCTGTTTTTTGTTATTTCTAGTCAGTGTTTATTTAGTTCTCTTTCCCTTTTATAGTTCTTTTCCTGCTGACTCTAGTGACATGACATGCACGCGTAATTCTCAGCCTGGTCTTAAAAGTTAGTTTAGTCATGAAGCAATGAAACAATTTTGAAGATGATATGAATATTTGAGGGAAATAAGTAAAGGCATTTTGAGATCACTTCAAGCCCGAATTATGTGAAACTGGGGCAGATAGAACATAAAGAAACACTATTGAAACGCATCCTGCCACATCAGGTTGAAGCTAAAGGCAAGTTTGCCCCAAATTGGCAGGGGCCGTTCGTGGTAACGAGAGTGTTGTCTAATGGTGCTTTGTATTTAACAGATGTAGAAGGAAAATATGCGGATTATCAATTTTGATGCATTCAAAAGATATTATATATGATTTCTTTGGTTTGTTTAATTGTGTTGTTTGTATTTAGTATGCTTTGAAGATTGGAATGACGAAGGCATTTTATTCTGCTATTTAAACACTTTATCCTTTGTTACCCCTTTGAGCCTTATTTATTTTCTTTCATATCCCTCTTTTGGAATTAGAAGTAGAGTTTAGAAATATGATACAGAAAAAAAAGGAGAGAAAAGAAAAAAAGAAGAGAAAAAGAGAAAGAAAAATGGAAAAGGAGTAAAGAAAAGAAAAGAAAAGAGAAAAAAGAGAAAAAGAAAAAAAAAGAGAGAAAAACACAAAAACAAAGCAATTCCTATGTCATAAACTACATTTGACCTGATTCTTTTTAAGGATACATAGGCAGCCTTACGGTTCGGTCCCATCAAAATAAAAATTCAAAAGTCTCCAAGCAAAGAAACTAGGGCAGAAGTTGTGGTTCTGTAAAAGATATGATTCCAACAGTTGTAATTGTGAACCCATTCAAGATGTTTTGAGCCTTTATCCTTTCTTTCTAACCCCATCCAAAGCCCACATTACGGTCCAAAGAAAGACCTTCCGATCAATATTGGAGAGTGCCAAGTCGATCAAGATAGAGGTATGATTCGCATCGGGAGCAACACTCTATGCTACACAAGGAAAACAAAAACGAGAGAGTCTTATCGGTGAAAACCTTCACAGGCACTATAAGGGGATGGTGCGTTGAGAGAAAGAACAAAATGAGAGAGTCTTGATGGTGAAAACCCTTCGGGCACTACAAGTCAAATAAGGACCGTGAATCAAATGGGATAATCGGAGCATTGAAGCCCAGTTTCACAACTCAGAGGTACAACAAGAGTTGAAGATTAGACTTGCTTGACAGATTAGGCCACTTAATCAAAAGGTGCATGTCATGGTCATTAGAGTTGGTGTCCACATCTGATAAGTTTATACTTTGTAGTTTTCTTGTTGGGAATCATCTCTTTCCATTGTCCTTACTCTGTTCCTTTTGTTTTGTTTATTTCTTCTTCCTGAGTCTATTTGGTTAGAACAAGTGAGAAATGACTTTAAAATTTGTCACCAGCTTTCCAATTGCACAAAACAGAATCTGGCTAGCACATCAGAGTGGTATAAGTCAAGAAAGAGCAATATGCACACTGAGTTGGCGATGTTTGGCGTGCTTTGGGATTCATGTGAAATACAAAAGTTCGGTATATGTCACTTTTTGAGCAATGAAACAAATAAAGGGTATTGGGTTTTTCATGGATCAGAGGTATTTTCATGGATAAGGGTTGATAGAGAAAGTGGTTAGTCAATAAACAAGTAAGGTGTTTCAAGGTGAAATCAAAGTTATCATGGCAAGTGAAGGAGCAATCGCCCTCAAAGTCAAGGCCACAAACCAACCACTATATTTAAACTCACAAGTTTTCTTTGTCTGAAACATAGACGAAAGCTATGTTCACATCAAAGCTCGGAAGCTTGAATTTTTCAGGTGTAATGCCCTAATTCTGCCTACTTAAAGGCTATCGAGAAGATAACATATCACCCATAGGAGAAACACTTCCTAGTCTAATTCTTTCAAGTTATATTTTGCTCTAGGAGACGCACTTCCTAATGTTGGTCATTTAAAATTCATCCCTAGGAGACGTACGTCCTAGTCAGAGTCATTGAGGTTTTACCCATTAGGAAACGCACTTCCTAGTAGGGGTCTTTCAGGATATACTTTTAGGAGATGCACTTCCTAAATTGAGAGTTCATTCATAGGAGACGCACTTCCTAGTTTAAGTCATTGAAGTTTCACCCATAGGAGACACACTTCCTAAATTGAGAGTTCATTTGTAGGAGATGCACTTCCTATTTTGAGTCATTGAAGTTTCACCCTAAGAGAAGCACTTCCTAGTCTAGGTCTTTCAGGATACACCTGTAGGAGACGCACTTCCTAAATTGAGAGTTCATTTATAGGAGACACACTTCCTAATTTGAGTCATTGAAGTTTCACTCATAGGAGACGCACTTCCTAAATTGAGAGTTCATTCGTAGGAGATGCACTTCCTAGTTTGAGTAATTGAAGTTTCACCCATAGAAGATGCACTTCCTAAATTGAGAGTTCATTCATAGGAGACACACTTCCTAGTTTGAGTAATTGAAGTTTCACCCCTAGGAGAAGCACTTCCTAGTCTGGGTCTTTCAGGATACACCTGTAGGAGACACACTTCTTAAACTGAGAGTTCATTCATAGGATACACACTTCCTAGATTGAGTCATTGAAGTTTCACCCATAGGAGACGCACTTCCTAAATTGAGAGTTCATTCATAGGAGACGCACTTCCTAAATTGAGAGTTCATTCGTAGGAGACGCACTTCCTAGTTTGAGTCATTGAAGTTTCACCCATAGGAGACGCGCTTTCTAGTCTGGGTTTTCAGGTTATATGTTTGTTTTAGGAGACACACTTCCTATTTGGTTCCTTTAAGTTCATTCTTAGGAGACGCACATCCTAATTTGAGTCATTTAAATTCTACCCGTTAGGAGACACACTTCCTAGTCAGGGTCTTTCAAGTTATATTTTGTTTTAGGAGACGCACTTCCTAAATTGAGACGCACTCCCTAGTTTGGTTCATTCAAGTTTCACCCCTAGGAGACACACTTCCTAGTTTGGTTCATTCAGGTTTTATTTTTAGCAGACGCATTTGCTAGTCAAAGTTTTTTGGTTTTACTCATAGGAGACGCACATCCTAGTCTAGTCTTTAGTTTGCTCTCATCATTGCATCAATAGTATAAGTGGTTTACAATTTTTCTAACAACTCACAAATCTTCCTAGTGCAAACTGGGGCAGAAAAATTTGTTTGTTTTGTTTCTTTTGATTGCAGGCACCCACATGGAAAACAAGGGAACACAAAATGTTTCAGCAATCAGGCGCCCACTTGGAGAACAAGGGAAGACAGTTCAAGTTTCAAGGAAAAGCAGTTTCAAAGTAATACAATTCAAGTTTAGCAATCAGGCGCCCACTTGGAGAATAAGGGAAGACAGTTCAAGTTTCAAGGGAAAGCAGTTTTGAAGGAAGACAGTTCAAGTTCAGCAATCAGGCGCCCACCTGGAGAACAAGAGAAAACGGTTCAAGTTTCAAAGGAAGACAGTTCAAGTTTTGGCAATCATGCACCCACCTGGAAAACAAGGGAATTCACTTCAAAATGCAATTCAAGTCAGCAACAAAAGAAGCTCGCGGCAAGAATGCGAGTCAACAGTCCGAGATGATCAACATAAGTTAGTCACAATCCATAATAAAAAAAGAAGAAGAAAGAAGTGAATCCAAAATGCAGAAGTAGAGAAAGATGTGAACTGCTAAAGACATGGCTGAAATCACGAGCATTGCATGTCCGGTCTTGATCCGAAGAAGAATGAACTAGTACCTGTAGCTAGCAAGCGTCAAAGTTCATATCTAAAGTCTGCATGAAGAAACATTCAAGACTCAAGATCAAGCTTCAAAAGACATATAGATAGGAATCTATTAACTCATAGTTGACAGGCTTATTTAGTCTTTTTCATTTTTTAAATTTTGATGTAATAACAGGACCGGGACCGGAACCTCTACGGAACGACACCTTGATCGGCTCTCCACCTCGGTATACTCCATCATCTCACTCACTTCTGAACTACACGTGGCCTGATTCCTTTATAGCCAAGGATATGTAGCCAGCTCAGCTACTAGGGCTCGGTCACATTCTCCTTTCTTTTAGCTTTTGGTCTCTTTAAAAAAGGGTCGGGTCAAAAAACCTGTCTAGTCGTTCTTTGTCTGAAAATACTTCGTATTTCCAGTCAAAGAGGGGCAGCTGTAGACATGTGATTTTTGACCCTCCCCAAGATTTTTCATATTTTAGCATGTAAATATTTACTTTAGGCCTAATATCTTTATTTCAACTAATTTTGACTCTTTTACTTTATTTCATCACAAAAATGAAAATTACAAAAATATTTTAGTTTACGTATCTTTCATAAATTTAAATTAAAAATCTACAAAAATAGTACCTTATTTTGATTTTTATATAATCTTGAAAACACAAAAATAGTTTCATGTTTAATATAGTTTAGTTCAATCAATTAAGATTAGTTTTATATTTTTATATTATAAATTGTATATTTAGAAAGAAGAGTTAGTTTTGGGTTAGTTTATCCCATTTTAATCTTGTAGTCCATTTTTTTAGTCTTTGGCCCAATTTTAAGGCCCAATAATACCGAACCCATACCCCCTTAACCTAAAAACCTTTCTTATAACCAAAAACCAGTCTAGAAATCCCGAGAGACCTAGACCAAGGAGAGTGATCCACGTTTTTAGGAGACCCCCCACCCCACATCGCCATCTTCTCCAAAATCCCTAACGAGACCTAGCGTGAATAAACCAAAAAAAAGCAGCCACACCAACAGAACCAACAAAGGAACGAATAGAGCTTCACCCCAAAATCCTTTGAAAAGCTTCTGCCGTCTAACATCTAATCGTCAACAGCACCCCTTCTTCACAAAGAAATCAGCCGCTATCCTTCACCATGGATTCTGCTTGAAGCAGCTATCTATAGCTTCAACTCATCTTCTCCAACCTTTACTTAAGAACTCCATTTTATAGCCATGAATGGACCTTGAAGAACCAGTAAAACAAGCCCAAATGTAGTTGAAAGCATCCCCATAAACCAACCCCGAAACTACCCCTTCTTTGATCGGAAATTGCCGCCTAACAATCCCCCATTTCAATCACGTAAAACCAGCCTTATACCGTCGCAAAAATTCCCCAAACCAGAACAAAAATCAGCTTGAAACCACCATCCAAGCTTAGTAGAGATGAGTTCGTTCGGGGACGTCGATTTCGGTCCAAGGTCCTAGTCCGTAGATTGCTTGAGGATTACTGTTCTAGGGCTTCTTTTTTCATTGTATCCGCTCTAAAATTTCAGCAATAGAAGGTCTGTTCTTCTATCTTTTACTGGTTATTTCATCTATGTGTCTCGTTATTTGTTGGTATAAATGAATATACGACATAAAGCTTTATTTTGTTTTAAGGATGCTTGGTCTTGTTTCTTTATTTCCTGGGTTAATGTTTGAAGTTAACCATATTTTAGTTTGATGAATCTCGAATGGGATCTTATATTGAATAAAAGCAGTAATGTCACCAGTAGTGAATATTGAGTTGTATAGATTTTTGGTTAAGCTTTTATTTTGATTAGACTCATAAATACAATTGATCAAATAATTTTGCATTTTAATAGTCCGTGTGTGTTTCGTATAAATTTTGGTTTTGTCGGGTTAGGCGTTGGTCTTTGTTGGTAAACTCTGAATTAAGAGAATTGGGGCTATAGATAAAATTAGCATACGTGAGTATTAATTTGACATGGGAAAGTGTTGGATTTCTTTTAATTTTTTTAATGTGGACATCACAAGTTCATCCCTTTCTACCCATAATAATATTTTATTCATAAATTATGGCCTTGCAATAATCCTAAATTAGTTAAGGAAAATCATGAACATTGTAGGTTGCTTTAGGAGCGGTAATTAAATAATTATTATGGCTACGGGCATGGTTCCCGTGACATAGTTGTGATTTGTAATTACTAAAATCGGGGTGTATATTTCATGTGACCCGATTCTAATTTCCAACAAGGTTAAGTAGAACGTGTCATGAACCACAGGTGCATTTCATGTAGCGTGGCTTACGTTGTGTTTTAAATAACTTTGAATTTTCTTGAAATATTAAAAGCGGCTAAAAGGTTAAAATGCACGTAGGTTTTAAATGTGTAATTAATCAGATAATTAGGCCAATATTAATAGTTGAGCGACCGTGCTAGAACCGCGGAACTCAGGAATGCCTAACACCTTCTCCCCGGTTAATAGAATTCCTTACCCGGATTTCTGTGTTTCACGGACTGCAAAACAGAGTCAAACTTTCTCGATTCGTGATTCTAAACCAGTGACTTGGGACACCATAAATTATCCCAAGTGGCGACTCTGAATAAATAAATAAATCTCGTTTCGATTGTCACTTAAATTGGAAAAAACTCCCTTATATATCCCTTGCGGGGGAGAAAAAGGAGGTGTGACAGTAAAGACCCGACAGGGCGTTTTGAGTGTATTAGCCTCGATACCCTATTTATTTCCTTCTCTGTGTTATGCTATGGTTACGTGACTTGTCGGGATGTTTGGTTTTGGTTTCAGGTGAGTTTCGGAGTGAAATGGGACACATAGTCCCTAAACTAGATGTTTAAGTCGTAGGAGTTGACCCTAGTTTGACTTGCATGAAGATGACCCGGAATGGAAATTTGATAGTTCCAATAGCTCCGTAGGGTGATTTTGGTCTTAGGAGCGTGTCCGAATGTTGATTTAAAGTTCTGTAGATCGTTTTGGCGTTAATTGGTGAAAGTTGGAAACTGGTGGAATTTTGGGAAGTTTGATAGGGTGGACTCTTTGATATCGGGTCGGATTCCGATTTCGGAAGTTGAAATAGGTCCGTAATATCAATTATGACTTTTGTGTAAAATTTGGTATCAATCGAAGTTGTTTTCTAAGAATCGGCACCGGTTCCAGAATTTTGAAGTTCATAGTTGCTTAAGGTTAAATTTGGGTTCTGATTTGTTGAATTCATGTTGTTTGGTGTGGTTTTTGGCCTCGAGTAGGCCGTTAGGTGTTTTGGAACCAGGTGGTATACTCAAATGGGGCCCCGTGTGTGATTCAGATTGATATCAGATCATTTTGGACTTGTGTAAATTTGCTGAAGCTGGGCTGTTTCTGGTGTCTTCGCACCTGTGGAGGGATTGGCCATAGGTGCAGCCTTGCAAAAATGAGCTCTTAGCTGTAGATGTGGTTCTGCTGTGAGGAGAAGAGCAGGAGCGACTATGGTTACAGGTGCGACACGTATTGTCGCAGGCGCGCACGCGCAGGTGCCGTGCTTGACTCGCAGAAGCAAATCTTGTGGACTTAAGTGAAGTTCGCACCTGTGATGGTTTTCTCACAGGTGCATAGCCGTTGATGCGGTATGGTCGCAAGTGCGATGTAACTGGCCAGAAAAGGGGATTATTCGAGGGTTTTGATTCATTTTTATTTTGGGACTTTGAGAGCTCAGATTGAGGCGAGATTTTGAGGGATTTTCTGAGGAAGTGTTAGGGTAAGGATTGTTGACTCGTTTTTGATTAATTCCCATGAATCTACTGTTAGTTACATCTTTTAATTTGTGTTTTTTGAGTTTAAAATTAGGGACAAAGGTGCAGAAGTTCTTACACTAAATTTTGAGTTTTGAAAGGCAAAATGGGATCGGATTTGAATAACTCTTGTATAGTTGGACTCGATATTGAATGAGTATTCAGATTTTATAATTTCGGTCGGGTTACGAGACGCGGGTCTGGGGTGACCTTTTGGAGCAATTTTTCACTTCTTTGCATAGACCATAATTTATTCATTTAAAATAGTTTTTTATAGATATATTTATAGTATGAAATTGTTTTGGCTAGATTCGAGCCGTTCGAATTTCAAAAATCGAGGGAAAGGCCTTCTAATTGATTGTTTTAGCATGGCTTGAGGTAAGTAACTTTTCTAAACCTGTGTGGGGGAAATTCCTCTTAGGATTTGGTGTTATTGTGATAATTTGTGATATGTAGAGGCCGTGTACGCAAGGTGACCAGTGCGTACACGGGCTAAATATTAAAATTCTATTTTTAGCTATGTAGTTTTTTTTCATGCCTTAATTGAGTTACTTTAGCATGTTATAGTCATCATGTTTAGTCTAAATTCACATGTTTACCTGTCTTATCTCTTATTTGCAACTTGTACTACATATTTAGTTGAATTACTTGTTTTCTTAATTCTGTATTCATTATTTAACTGTGGGATTCTCTGCTTGAAATTGCTAACCTTGAAATAACTTGTTGTTGAGTTTCAAAGGCCGAAGCTTCTATTGAGGCAAGGTGGAATTTGTGAAATATCGCTTTAATTAGTTACTATGTCTTGGCATTTGTGTTATTGTGGAGGTGATTGTTTGGTTGTGTGCACGAGGTTTTTGCCGTGTTGTTATTATTATTTTCATGCGAATTCTGCCGTACGGTTGTTACTATTTGCACAAGATTTCTGTCGTGCCATTGTGATTATTGATACGCATGCGGTGGTATAAGGTCTGGGTGTTGAAATGCATGCGATGAGATAAGGTGGGCTTGATGCGCGTGGCTAGTAAGGGAACTACTAGAAGGCACGTTGTTTGATAAGGTGGGCTAAAACACGAGATGCTATTTCGGGAAAATGATTCTCAAAACAAAATGTAAAGGCTCCCGCAGTGATATAAAGAAAAACTATGATTTACTTTTATGATTTTGGACTACGAGGCGGTGCCTCGGGAGTGCCCCTATTGACATTCTCTATTTGTTGCATTGTTTGGTTATTGTTTCCTTAACATATAAAATTCTTGTTTTTCTTTCGTATTAGCTTCCTTGATTCTGTGTTGTTACTTTTTGTAAATCCTTTATTGTTTCACTTCCCTATCATTTTCGTTATGTCATTGTATCTTTCGCCTTGTTTCTTATTATCTCCAGTAGGGTCTTGACCTGACCTCATCACTACTCTACCGAGGTTAGGCTTCTCACTTACTGGGTACCGTTGTGATGTACTCATACTATGCTTCTGCATATGTTTTGTGCAGATCCAGGCACATCTTATCAATCCCGATATTAGTGTACTGAGTTTCTTCGGTTGGAGACATCAAGGTACACATGACTGCGTCTGTGGGCCTCAGAGTCCCCTTCTCCCTTGTTCTCCCTTGCTTCTTTACATTTTTTATAGTCAGTAATGTATAGGATTGTTTGGTACTGTGTCTAGAGCTTGTGACTTATATATTACCAGGTTTTGGGAATTGTACGTATTGGGTTTACAATTTTATTTATGATATTGTTGGAGTTAAGAAATTCTAAGCTTTTATTTACTATTTCCACATGTTTAGGCTTACCTAGTATTAGAGACTAGGTGCCACTATGACATCCTACAGAGGGAATTGGGTTGTGACCAGTTGGTATTAAAGCTCTAGGTTCATAGGTGATATGAGTCACAAGCAGGTTTACTAGAGTCTCTCGTATCGGTACAGAGACGTCTTTACTTATCTTCAGGAAGCTATGGAACTGTTAGGAAAAGCTTCACTTCTTTGACTCCTTATCATGCGAAATCTTTGACTTTGGATTCTAAATTTCTGTCTTTCTATTCTCTCACAAATGACGAGGACACGTATAGCTGACAGATGATCAGACACCCGTGCCTCCTGGTAGAGTCGCGAGAGGCCGGGGTCAGGGTGTAGGCTGAGGACGTCCACGTTGTGTAGCTAGAGCACCCACACAAGCTGCTACAAAGGAGCCACCAGTAGCTCCAGTTGGAGAGCAGGCACCTGAGACGCCTGTTATTGCACCAGCCCTCTTGGAGACTCTCACCCAGTTTTTGAGCATGTTCGGCACTTTAACTCAAGCACGGTTGATACCACTTGCTCCTGCCATATCGCAGGCTGGGAGAGGAGCACAGACTCCCGCCGGTCGTACCCTAGAGCAGCGAGTCCAAGTTGACCAGGTTCTAGAGGTCATACCAGTATAGCCGGTAGCCCCAGTTCAGCCCGAGGCTAGTAGCAGTTTTTTAGGGGGAGCTGCTTAGGCTCGAGAGGTACAAGAAGTACCACCCTCCTACTTTCAGTGGCTTGGCGTCAGAGGATGCCCAGGGTTTTCTTGAGGAGTGTCATCGTATCCTCCATACAATGGGTATTGTAGAGTCTAGTGGGGTTGTTTTCACTACGTTCCAGCTTAAGGGAGCGACCTATCAATAATGGCGAGCATATCAGTTGGGTAGTCCAGCCAAGGCAACTTCACTCACTTGGACTCAATTCTCAGATATGTTCTTAAGGGAGTATGTTCCCCAGAATCTTAGAGATGTATGACACGCAGAGTTTGAGCAGTTGCGTTAGGGTTCTAGACCGTATCGGAGTATGCGGTCCATCTTAGTGATTTGACCAGGCTCGCACCAGCCTTGGTTGCTATTGTTAGAGAGTGAGTCCATCGATTTATCAAGGGGCTCAACCCTAGTATCAGATTTAGCATGGCCCGAGGTTGGAGATGAACATCATATACCAGCAGGTAGTGGGGATCGCTAGGAGATTGGAAGATATGTTGACTCGAAAAAGAGAGGAGACGGAGGACAAGAGGTCTCGAGATTCTGGCACATATAGTAGGACTCGTGCCCCAGTTGCAGCTCGTCATGGTAGAGTCTATGTGAGTCACCCTATTCATTCAGCACTTCCAGCTTCTAGCAGTATTCTGGCCACTCCTAGGCCTTAGGCTCCCTATTATGCGTTGCCATTATCTAGTGTACCTCCTACACGGGGTGCTTTTAGCGGTCAGTCCAACCGACCAGGCCCGAGCCAGCCACAACAGTCGCATCCTCTAACACTCTCCATAAGGTGAGAGATTGACCCAGACTTAGGAGGGGTAAACCTCCACAGACTACGCAGGCTCTTTGTGCTCCACCTGGGTCCTTAGATCATGGTTACCGCACCAGCTAACATTCCACCTGCACAACCAGCTCAAGATAGAGGTCGAACGGGTAGAGGTCGCCCTAGAGGGGGAGGCTAGGCCAGATATTATGCTCTTTCTACTGGGACGGAGGTAGTTGTATCCGACTCTGTCATCACAAGTATTGTTCCGGTCTGTCATAGAGATAAGTCAGTCTTATTTGATCTAGGCTCTACTTGTTCATATGTGTCATCTTATTTTGCTCTGTATTTGGAGGTATCCCCTGATTCCTTGAGTTCCCATGTCTATGTGTCCACACCTGTGGGAGATTCTATTACTGTTGACTATGTGCATCGGTCGTGTTTAGTTGTTCTTGTTGGTTTAGAGACCAGAGCCGATCTATTGTTGCTCAGTATGTTAGATTTTGATATTATTTTGGGCATGGTATGGTAGTCACCCTATCATGCCATCCTTGATTGTCACGCCAAGACCATGACGCTAGCTATGCCATGATTTCCACAGTTAGAGTGGAGAGGTACTTTAGATTATGTTCCAAGTAGGGTTATTTCATTTCTAAAGGCTCAACGGATGGTTGAGAAGGGGTGTGATGCATATCTAGTATATGTGAGAGATGTCATATTGACACTCCTACCGTCGAGTTAGTTATGGTAGTGAGGGATTATCCATATGTATTCTCGGCAAATCTTCTAGGCATGCCACCTAACAGGGATAACGACTTTGGAATTGATTTGTTAGTGGGCACTCAGTCCATCTCTATTCCTCTATATCGTATGGCCCTACCAGAGTTGAAGGAGTTAAAGGAGCAGTTGCAGAAGTTTCTTGATAAAGGCTTCATTCGGCGCAGTGTGTCTCCTTGGGGTGCTCTAGTCTTGTTTGTAAAGAAGAAGGATGGTTCTATATGCATGTGTATTAATTATCGTATGTTTAACAAGGTTACAATGAAGAAGAGGTACCCATTGCCACATATTGATGACCTATTTGATCAGCTACGTGGTGCCAGAGTGTTCTACAAGATTGATTTACGTTCAAGCTATCATCAGCTAAAGATTTGGGAGCCAGATATCCCGAAGACTGCCTTCAAGACTCAGTATGGTCATTATTAGTTCCTTATGATGTCATTTGGAATGACCAATGCCTCAGCAACATTCATGCACTTGATGAACAATGTATTTGAGCCCTATCTTAACTTATTCATCATTGTGTTTATTGACGACATTCTGGTGTACTCCCGGAGCCGGGAGGATCATGAGCAACACTTGAGGGCCGTGTTTCAGACCTTGAGAGAAAAGAAGTGATATGCAAAATTTTCAAAGTGTGAATTTTGGGTTGATTCAGTAACGTTTTTGGTTCATGTAGTATCGAGTGAGGGGATCAAGGTAGATCCGAAGAAGATTGAAGCAGTGCAGAGTTGACCTAGATCGTCCTCAGCTACGAAGATCCGGAGTTTTCTTTATTTGGCGGGGTATTACCGTCAATTTATAGAAGGTTTCTTATCTATTGCAACACCTATGACCAAATTAACCCATAAGGGTGCTCTATTTAGATGGACTGAAGAGTGTGAGGAGAGCTTTCAAAAGCTCTAGACAACTTTGACTACAACTGCCCCAGTGTTGGTGTTGCCTTCGGGTTCGGGGTCTTATACTGTATACTGTGATACATCACGTAGTGGTCACGATGCGATGTTTATACAGGGCGGTAGGGTGATTGCCTACGCATCTAGACAACTGAAGGTGCATGAGAAGAATTATCTTGTCCACGACCTCAAAGCTAGCAGCTATTCTCCATGCCTTGAAGATCTGGCGACACTATTTTTACACAATCCCTTGTGAGGTCTACACCGACCGCCGGAGTCTACAATATCTATTAAAATAGAAGGATCTTAACTTGCATCATCGAAGATGGTTAGAGTTGCTTAAGGACTATGATATCACCATTCTATATCATTCCGAGAAGGCCAATATGGTGGCTGATGCCTTGAGTTGTAGGGTAGAGAGTTTGGGCAGTTTAGCATATCTACCAGTAGTAGAGAGGCCATTAGCCTTGGAAGTTTAGGCCTTCGCCAACCAGTTTGTTAGATTAGATGTTTCTGACCCAAGCCGAGTTTTGGCTTGTGTGGTTTCTCGGTTTTCTCTTTATGATCGTATCCGAGAACGTTAGTATGATGACCTCTATCTGCTTATCCTTAAGGACATAGTTCAGCATAGTGATGCCAAGGAGGTCGCTATTGGAGATGATGGTGCATAATGGATGCATGGCAGGCTCTGTGTGCCCAATGTAGATGGTTTGCGTGAGTTGATTCTCTAGGAGGCTTACAGTTCGCGGTACTCCATTCATCCAGGTGCCGCGAAGATGTATCCAGACCTAAGGCAGCATTATTGGTAGAGGAGAATGAAGAAGGACATACTAGAGTATGTAGCTCGATACCTAAATTTCTAGCAGGTGAAGTATGAGCATCAGCGGGCAGGTGGATTGCTTTAGAAGCTAGAGATTTCGGAGTGAAAATGGGAGCGTATTACTAAGGATTTTGTTGTTGGGCTCCCATAGACTCAGAGGAAGTTCGATGCAGTTTGGGTGATTGTGGATAGGTTACCAAGTCGGCTCATTTCATTCCAGTGGTGACTTCTTATTCTTTTGAGCAGTTGGCTCGAGTTTATATCCGCGAGATTGTCAGGCTTTATGGCGTGTCGGTATCCATCATCTCTGACCGGGATACATAATTTACATCGTAGTTCTGGAGAGCTATACAATATGAGTTAGGTACTCGAGTTGAGTTGAGCACTGCATTTCACCCTCAGATGGACAGGCGGTCCAAGCGCACTATTTAGATACTGGAGGATATGCTTCGTGCGTGTGTGATGGAGTTTTGGGGTTCTTGGGATTTGTTCGTGCCACTTGCAGAGTTTGCCTACAACAATAGTTACCAGTCGAGCATTTAGCTGGCTCTATATGAGGCTTTATATGGTAGACAGTGCCGGTTTCTTTTCGGTTGATTTGAGCCGGGTGAGGCTAGCCTATTGGGTACAGACTTGGTTCAGGATGCTTTGGAAAAGGTTAAATTGATTTAGGATCAACTTCGTACAGCCCAATCCAAATAGAAGAATTATGCGGTCGGAAGGTTCGCGACGTTGCATTCATGGGTGTTATGAGGTTCGGGAGCGGGTCTTGCTCCGGGTTTCGCCCATGAAGGGCAGTTGGGGAGTTGGTCTTGCTCCGAGTTTTGCCCATGAAGGGTGTTATGAATTTTGGGAATAAGGGCAAGCTAAGCCCTAGGTTTATCGAACCTTTTGAGATTCTTGAGAGGATTGGAGAGGTGACCTATAGGCTTGCACTACAACCTAGTCTAGCTACAGTTCATCCACTGTTCCACGTTTCTATGCTCCATAAATATCATGGTGATCTGTCTCACGTGTTAGACTTCAGCTCAGTCCAGTTGGACAAGGATCTATCTTATGTTGAGGAGCCAGTGGCCATTTTGGACAGGCACGTTCGAAAGTTGAGGTCGAAGAACATTGCTTTAGTGAAGGTTCAGTGGAGGGGTCAACCAGTCGAGGACGCGACTTGGGATACCGAGCATGATATGCGTATCCATTATCCTCATCTTTTCACCACTTCAGGTATGTCTCTATACTCGTTCGAGGACGAATATTTTTACAAGAGGGGGAGGATGTAACGACCCGACCGTTCGTTTTGAGTGTATTAGCCCTGATCCCCTATTTATTGAATTCTCTGTGTTATATTGTGGTTACGTGACTTTCCGGGATGTTTGGTTTTGGTTTCGGGTGAGTTTCAGAGTGAAATGGGACACATAGTCCCAAAACTGGAAGTTTAAGTCGTAGAAATTGACGGTAGTTTGACTTAGGTGAATATGACCCCAGAATGAAGTTTTGATGGTTCCAATAGCTCCTTAGGGTGATTTTGGTCTTAGCAGCGTGTTCGGATGTTGATTTGAAGGTTCTAGGTCGTTTCGGCGTTAATTGGCAAAAATTGGAAATTGCTGGAATTTTGGGAAGTTTTACCAGGGGTGGACTTTTTGATATCGAGATCAGATTTGAATAATTTTTGTATGGCTGGACTTGATATCGAATGGGTGTTCGGATTTTATAATTTTGGTCGGGTTCCGAGATGCGGGCCCGGGGTTACTTTATAGAGCGATTTTTCAATTCTTTGCTAAGATCATAATTTGTTCTTTTATAATAGTTTCCTATAGTTATATTTATAGTATGAAACTATTTTGGCTAGATTCGAGTCGTTTGGAGTTGGAAAATCAAGGGAAAGGCCTTCTAATTGATTGATTTAGCGTGGTTTGAGGTAAATGACTTGTCTAACCTTGTGTGAGGAAAATTCCCCTTAGGATTTGGTGGGCTAAAATGTGGGATGCTATTTCGGGAAAATGATTCTCAAAACAAAATGTAAAGTCTCCCGCGGTGATATAAGGAAAGATTGTGAGTTATTTTTATGATTTGGGACTACAAGGATAACGACCCAATCGGTCATTTTGATCCCTAGCACGTCGTTCGTCGGTTTGAGGTCTTGGGTAACTTCACTTCATCTATTATGACTTATACACATGGTCAGAATTTAATTTCAGGAATTTCAGAGTTGATTCAAATGGAAAAATCTCAATTCGAAAGCTTTAAGTTGGAAGAATTGACTAGGGTTTAACTTTTGAGTAAACGACCCCGGAATCGGGATTTGAAGGTTCCAATAGGTTTGTAAGATGATTTCGGACTTGGGCATGTGTTCGAGTTGAGTATCAGGTGGTCCGGGAGCATTTCAGTGCTTATTATGGAAAGTAGGCATTTTTAAAAGTTTTAGAATTTCATAAGTTTGGTTTGAAGTGAATTTTGATAATATCGATTTCCGTTTAGGGTTCTGAGCCTTGGAAATAGGTTCGTATCATGATTTGTGACTTTCACGCAAAGTTTGGCATCATTTCGGAATGTTTTGATATGATTCAGAAGCGTTCGTCAAAGTTTGGAAGTTTGAAAGTTTAAAGAAGGATTTTGATCGTCGAGTCCTAGTTCTGATGTAGTTTGGTGTGATTTGAGGCCTCAAGCAGGTTCGTTTCATGTTTTGGGACTAGTTGGTGCAATTGGACGGGGTTCCCGGAGGCCTCGGGTGTGTTTCGGGGTGGTTTCGGACCAAGTTTGGCTAAGTTACTGCTATTGGTGTCTGTTGTCTGGTTTTGTTCTTCACGAATGTGAAGGGATTCACGCGTTCGCGAAGAAGGATTTATTGGCTGCTGACTTTTGTGCTTCGCGTTCTCGACTGGGGCCATGCATTCATGTAAGGTGAGGCGGCAAAGCTTCTCGTTCCCGATGAAGAAACTGGCCTGGGAGATTTCCTTAGCCTTCGCATTTGCGGATTGCGCATCGTGTTCGCGATGGTTCATCTGGTAAAAGCATCGCGTTTGTGAGCTGTGACTCACATTCGCGAAGGGCTATTTTGGAGCTAGAACTTGTATTGCTTCGCGAACGCGAGGGACTTTCCGCGTTCGCGAAGAAGGTCGGACTGGGCAGTGTGGTTTTAATAGCAGGGGTTATGCTCATTTCCACTTAATTTCTTCAATGTGAGCCGACGTTGGAGCGATTTTGGAGGACCGTTTTCATCGTCAATCATGAGGTAAGTGATTTCTATAAGTTGTGAGTTGAATATATGAATTTAGGCTTGTAAATTCATGAAAATTTGTGGAAATTATGAGATTTTAAGAGAAAACCTAGAAATTGGTATTCTCTGAATTTGACTACGAAATTGGACATGGAATTGGGAATACATTATATATTTGAGTTCGTAATATGATGGGTAATGTTTATCTTTGAATTTTTTTAGAATCTGGGAACGAGGTCTCGAGGGTTGACTTTCGAGTAAAGTTGGAAATTGTTATAAATTGATTAAATTTAAGTATTGGAGTATATTTTGATTGAATTTCACATTGTTTGACTAGTTTCTGATCGTTTAGCTTGGAGTTTAGGTGTTATAGAGGCATTCGAGCCGGTTATGGAACTTCGGAACGAGGTAAGTCTCCTGTCTGACCTTGTGAGGGGGAAACTACCCACCTAGGTGATGTAATTGTTATGTGTTGCTAGTTGTAAGTGCTACTTACGCACGAGGTGACGAGAGTCCGTACATAACTAAAGCATGTTTTTGTCTGGGTAGATTTAGGACTTTACCATGTAATATTTGAATTATTTGAACTCATTCTGCTGTCTTAATTAATTGAAATTATAATTGAACTTGATTTAGAAATTACATATATATTAGGCCGTGCCTTATCACCTTGAGTTGTTGGCAAGTTATTTGAGAATCGGTAAAGGTTATGCTCACTTTGTCTTCATATACTGTATCGCAAGCACGTGTCTCGTAATTCAAAAATTCCTTTCCTTTCTTGTGGAGAGGGCCAAACACCTCAGTAGGATCATGTACCACACCCTTATAGGAGCAGGCCGTTCGTCTCGGCAGCATAATTGATGCATCTATGGTTCGTGCTGCTCGACCCTGGTAGTGTACACATTATGATGGGATCAGGCCGTTTGCCTTGGCAGTATCATATTCCTTCTGTGATCGGGCCGTACGACCTCGGCATAATCGTGCGTTATATCGCTAACAGTCAGAATGTTCATGAGATTATCCGTCCACTGATGCTCGACACTTTATATGGTAGTTCCTTATCCGTTTGATATTGGCACTTGATATTTCAGAGCTTTTGAGATAGAATACACATAGAAACTGATGTCACTAAAAGAAACATTGGAAGATTATGTTAGTTACAGATTTACCTCACTACTACTGTTGTGCTTCTTATCTCTTTATGATTTACCATATTGATTTATTTGACCACTAGTAAGTGTCGATGTCGACCCCTCGTCACTACTTCTTCGGAGTTAGGCTAGATACTTACTAGGTACGCATTGATTTACGTACTCATGTTGCACTTCTGCACTAAATATGCAGGACATGACAGGTTCATTTGGTAATCATCTTGGCGCATAGGCACAACTGTTGAGGAAACTTTATGTGAACTACATTCCTGGCTACACATCGCAGTCCATATAGTCTCCATTGTACTATTTATTTTATCTTGTCTCATTCACATTATAGATAGGTTTTATATTATTGTTGCACCCCTTAGTAAATGCTCATGCACTTCTGAGACCGGATTCTGGGATATACTAGTTGATGCTTACGGCTCTGTATATTATCATTGCCTTTCATTTCTCTTATAAACTACAAATTTTGTACGTTCCTGTGGATCTAATAGTGTAAATTTCCTTTCTCATTAAAATTTATGATTTTGAAAGTAATAAAATGAGTAATTAAATTGATCAATCACCGTTGGCTTGCCTGACGACGATGTTAGGCTCCATCACGACCTACAGTGGGTTTTAGGTCGTGACAACTTGGTATCAGAGCTCTAGGTTCACTTGGGTCTCACGAGTCATGAGAAAATCTAGTAGAGTCTTGCGGATCAGTACAGAGACGTCTGTAGTTATCTTTGAGAGGCTATAAGGCTGTTAGGAGCACTTCCCTTCTTGATTTCTCATCGTGCAATTTGATTCCATTGAGGCTTATTCTTTTATTTCCTTCCTATTTAATCTTTTGCGACGTGAAGCGCTTGTTATCAATTGGGAATTAGGGAGTTGTAGTGGTACTACAGACGTGGTGCAAGATGTTTTGCCCTACATATTCAGACAGGCTATTATCACTGCCTTGCGGAAGGATGTTCTGTCATTTCAGCTTAGTATCTGTATTTCCTATGGTTTTGAGGCTATGCATAGATTGCTATGATGTTCATGCATTGTTATCACACAGTATTAGTGTAATGGTAGGGTGTTTGTCTATGTGTCGAGGCAGTGAATGACTCGAAAGGAGGATCTCTCTGTGCGTGGTTTATAGGTTCAATATTTAATTCCAAAGGAGGAAAGGCAATCGAACTATGGGTGTTTAGGCTTTGGTTGATGGATTAACGAGACTTGATATTTTCGAGCGTGGTGGAATTCTCATTTGTGATGTGGTGTCGTCATCCTTATTTGAATGCATTAAGTCTCGTCGGTGTTATGGTTTTCTTGATTTGCCTTCAAGGCAAGGTGTTGTGAAATGGTGCCTAAGAAGCGGTTGTCAGTGATGGCGGTATGTAGCGGTTTCGGAATTGAATCGGTGTTTCTATTACCGATGGCTCGAGAAAGATGATCTTCGAGGAGGTTTAGAGTTGGTAGCAATTTATCAGTTCAGGTTCTACAGAGGTGGGTTTTGATTTGAGGCAGCAATTGGGCAGTAGAGGATGAGGAAGGACATGGTGGGAGGTGTCTTGCGGTGGTTGAATTGCTAGCAGGTCACGTATGAAAAGCAGATGTCAAGAAGTTTCTTAAAGGAGATGGTTTAACCGAAGTGGGAGTGGCAGAGTAGCATTTGGATTCTGTGGTAGGATAATCACATGCCTTGAGAAACGTTTAGAGCGATTTGGGAATCATGGTGGACATGACTAGGTCTATGTATTTTATTTGGGATGGTGGCTACTGTATTGAGGAAGATTGAATATGGCGGAGAGGAGTTTGCTTGAAATGAACAAGGGTGTGAAAACTTGATTATCATTTTTGGGATGCAACATGACTTCGAGTTTGGAATGTATTGTCGGACTTTCAGTTGATGTTAATAGGGAATGAACAGACTTGTACAACTGGTGGAGAGCATGGGTTCAGGAGGGTTTACTGATTTCATGGTAGTTGTACCCAGTGCAGCGTCGTTGGAAGATGTCGATATGGAATTCCACAGGTAGGTTATCTCCTGTGAGCAAGTTAGTGGTTGCGTGATTTTTATGAAGTTCCTACAAAGTGTTCTACTTACTACCCGGTAGAAGGTCGAATATGCAATTGTGGCTGATAATTCGGAATGTTCCTGAAAGTTTTAATAAGGGACTATAAGAAATCTGGTGGGTTGACGGTGCGAGATCATGGTAATTGGAAAGAGGGAATCTTTGTGAATTCTAGACTTATGTGCTTGTAGTTTAAAGCTAAGTGGGGGTGCCCAACTCTATGATTGGATCGCGTGGTTGTCGGCTTGTGCGGTTTAGGGTTATCGGTGCATTGGTGGACTAATTATGGCTGAGAAGAGAAAACATTAGGGGTAATTCGAGTAAAGAACTTGATGAATGTGTGCTATATTTTGCCTTATCAATTTAGGTGCAGGTTTTGGGAAGACTCGGGGTTTATGCTTCTTGTGGATGTGAGGTATAAGGAAAAGAATTCATCCGATTGCTTCTTTCATAGGGTGTTCATGTGCTAGCAGAGCTTTGGAGTTTGGTTATATTCGGGACCGGGTTAGAGTGGGTGACCCTCAACAACGGTCCTAGTGGGTTCAATAAATGAAAGGTGCAATGTTTAAGGATTTGGGGGCCTATTATGTAATTGAAGACCGAGATTTTGTAGTAGAATGTCAGGAATACTTGGGGAAATTTCTATGTTATCATCGGATCTGCAGGGCAATATTGGAGAAATGGGAGGAACTACTTCTGATTCATAGAAGATCTTTCCGAACGGATGTACCAATTGGAGATGCTATTGTGCACATAAGGAGGGTATGAGATAGTTCATGGGTATTGAGACGGTGTTGTCTCGTGATTCGGGTCACTCAGGATGAGTGTTGATCGAGTTCGTAATGTTTTTGAATGGAGCTATAATTATTTCTAAGGCAAGTCAAGAGTAAATTGGAAGAAGTTGGGTCAGTTAGAAATGGTTTGAATCAGCGTGATTGTGGCAATGATCAGTTCCTTCAGTATGTTAAGCTATACAGGTGATTCATGGCTGTACGTGCGGGCTTGACAACCATAGTAATTTGATTGAGTTGGAGGTATTTGATTATAATAGCCTGTTATGTGTAGATAGATCCCGCAAGAGTTATGGTGGTTTAGACCACAACTTGAGGTTTGTATTTTTTGCTGTTATGGGAATTCGGTTGCGTGTTGCCATCGTTCCTCTGAAATGTCTTGAGTGAAAGGGGTTCTAGATGATGAAGTGTTTATCCTATTAGTGGTTTACGAGTTATGATGAAATTCTTGTACTCTCGCGTAGTGGCATGATAGGTGCAGTGAGCAGCATGTGAATTGGAAGTTGAGGATCAAGGTTGCGGTTCGATGTTGACAAGAATGTCACAAGCTCAGATGAGCAGGAAAAAATTCAGATGTTCAGAGTAAGCTGGTATTTTCTTTATTGTCACTGGAGAACAATGTCCTGTGTAAGAGGCTTTGTGTACTGATTTGCGAATTCTTAATTTGCTTAACAACGTTAGTGCTAGTGGTGGTATGGAGGTGCAGACCTTGCTACCTAGTACGGAAGGTCTTGGGAGCATATCCCACAGGGAAATCTATATAAGTGTGACATGTTAGTCACTTGATTGTTAAAGATTGAAACCAAGCATGGAGATTATGGTACTATCGTTAATGTGAGAGTTTATGCTTTGAATGTGCTCTATTCCTTTGGTTGTGAACTATGGGAGTTTGTTCCGGATTGGGACAACTACTCGTGCGTGTCATGAATAGGGCAATCGTGGATCCTTGAAAGGTTGTTGGCGCAGTATGGGATGACCGGAATCGGTTTGGGGTCCGTTGATGGGTCTAATGTAAATTTGTGCTCTACATCAGGTCGGATGTGTTCATTCAACATAGCATTGCTTATGGAGGAGTCTTCGAGCATTGAATGTTATCCCTGTCGTCTGCTATTCCATGTAATACTCTATTATGCCACGTGGGTTGTGAGATATCTTGATTATTCGCACATGTGTTGTGGTCCCGTGTAGCATGTGGTGTTATATGAATAGGATGGCTCTCGAGATGCAGGTCATTTATCGTACCTTAGTTGTGCTTGAGTTTTGTGGCGTATGACGCTATCCATCTCCCTAAGGCTGTATTTTTGCACTTGGCGTGCTTGTGGTCGATATTCACGGTATTTTACAGGTATAATCATTTTATCTTGATGGGTACTTCCTTATTTATTGTTATGTGTGGATCGGGAGGCACTTCGCCACGGGTATGTTGTTTTGGATCGAGTTGCACGCCGCAACGGTATCATGTGTGGATAGGGTTGCATGCCGCAACAGTGAGATGTTGAGTATGGTTCCCTATATCTATTCTTGTGTATTTTGTTTCTCATTTTCTGAGAAGAGTTCCTAGCGTCTGTTCGACTATTTTATTCGTTACACAGGCTGGCTAGTTCTTTTCTAGAGATTGTTCTTCCCTATGTGTCTTATTCAAGATATAGCTTGTTGGTGCATTGATGGTGTTATATGAGATCTTGGTCAGTGTTTGAGGTAACTTATTGCCTGAGTAGCTTGTACTGGGTGAGACGAGGTTATTGGACTTGAAATCAGTGCAATCAGAGTTATATAGGGTATATTTAAGAGCAAACATTGTTATTCTGTTCAGAATGAGGTAATGGTTCTTGTTAGGGGGAGAGACTCCATAATTTGTTGATTCAACAGGTGGTTATGAGTTCCTACATGTCTCTTCAGTCGTGACAGTATTGCGAGAGTTGGAACAAGGCTTATAAGTGTTATGAGGTGTATTACAGGCACCAGATTCGTGAAATTGCAGCTATTGTGGTCGAAGAATGTTATTAAGGTTAAGTGACTTATGTGGTTCATGGTGTGATTCCAGCAGAGGAGCATGATCATGTTAGGTACAATGTCTGGTGATTGATGGGGTGTTCGTATGTTAGAATCGAGTTTCGTGGAAAATTTCGAATATTGAAATTTTGTTCTAAAGCTTGTTGGCTAAGGTTATAGGGAGGATCTTCAGTATGGCACGAGCTAATGTGATCACGTGGGTGGTGGTGGCAAGGGTAGGTGCACGATGTGTTAAACAGGGATTTTGGAAAACTCCGGAGCGGTTCTTGGCACGTTCGACAACAAACATATATTTAAGTGGGGAAGAATGTGACGACCCGACTGGTTGTTTTGAGCCCTACTGCGTCGTTCGGCAATTTGAGGCCTTGGGTAGCTCTACTTCATGTATTATGACTTGTACGCGTGGTCGGAATTGAATTTTGGAAAGTTCGGAGTTGATTCGAATGGAAAATTCTCAATTCGGAAGCTTTAAGTTGGAAAAATTGACTAAGGTTTGACTTTTGAGTAAACGACATCAGAATTGAGATTTGAAGGTTCTAATAAGTTCGTATGATGATCGTGGACTTGGACGTGTGTTCGGGTTGAGTATCGTATGGTCCAGGAGCATTTAAGCTTATTATGGAAAGTAGGCATTTTTGAAAGTTTTAGAATTTCATAAGTTTGGTTTGAAGTGGATTTTGATGTTATCAATGTCCATTTTAGGTTCCGAGCCTTGGAATAGGTTCGTATCGTGATTTTTGACTTGCACGCAAAGTTTGGCATCATTCCGGAATGTTTTGATATGATTCGGATGCATTCATCAAAGTCTGGAAGTTTAAAGAAGGAATTTGATCGTGGATTCATAGTTTTGATGTTGTTTGGTGTGATTTGAAGCCTCGAGCAAGTTTGTTTCATATTTTGGGACTGGCTGGTGTGATTAGATGGGGTCGCGTGGGCCTCGAGTGTGTTTCAGGCTGGTTTCGGAAAATGTTTGGCTAAGTTGCTGCTACTGGTGTCTGCTGTCCGGTTTTGTTACGCGAAGGGATTTATGCATTCGCGAAAAAGGATATGTTGGCTGCTGACTTTTGTGCTTCGGGTTCGTTACTGGGGCCATGCGTTCGCGTAAGGTGAGGCGTCAAAGCTTCGCGTTCGCGATAATAGCTTCATGTTCGCGATGGTAGCTTCGCGTTCGCGATGAAGAAGCTGCCCTAGGAGATTTCCTTACCCCTCACGTTCGCGGATTGGGCATTGCGTTCGCGATGGTTCACCTGGTATAGCATCGCATTCATGAGTTGTGACTCGCGTTCGCGAAAGGCAGTTTTGGAGCTAGAGCTATTTCCTCGCGAACACGAAGGACTTGCCGCATTTGCGAAGAAGGTCGGACCCGGCAGTGTTGTTTTAAAAACAGGGATTTAGCTCATTTCCACTTTATTTCTTCTATGAGAGCTAATTTTGGAGCGATTTTGGAGCACCATTTTTGTCGTCAATTATGAGGTAAGTGATTTCTACAAGTTGTGAGTTAAATATACGAATTTAGGCTTGTAAATTCATGGAAATTTGTGGAAATTATGAGATTTTAAGAGAAAACTTAGAAATTGGTATTCTTGGACCTTGACCATAAAATTGGACATGGAATTGAGAATAAATTATATATTTGGGTTCGTAATGTTATGGGTAATGTTTATCTTCGATTTGTTTTTGAATCCGGATATGTGGGTCCGAGGGTTGACTTTATTGACTTTCGAGTGGGGTTGAAAATTGATATAGATTGATTAAATATAAGCATTGGAGTATATTTTGATTGAATTGCACATTGTTTGACTAGTCTCGGATCGTTTGGCTTGGAGTTGAGGTGTTAGAGCCGGTTATGAAACTTCAGAATGAAGTAAGTCTCCTGTCTAACCTTGTGCGAGGGAAAACTACCCCCAGGTGATATAATTATTATGCGCTACTATTTGTGAGTGCTACATACGCATGAGGTGACGAGAATCCGTACGTGGCTAAAGCATATTTTTTCCGAGTATACTTAGGACTTTACCATATAATATTTGAATTATTTGAACTCATTCTACTGGCTTAATTAATTGAAATTATAATTGAACTTGATTTAGAAATTACATATATATTAGGCCGAGCCTTATCACCTAGAGTTGCTGGCAAGTTATTTGAGAATCGGTAAAGGTTATTCTCACTTTGTCTTCATATACTGTATCGCAAGCACGTGCCTCGTAATTCAAAAATTCCTTTTCTTTCTTGTAGAGCGGGCCGAACGCCTCAGCAGGATCATGTACCACACCCTTATAGGAGTGGGTCATTCATCTCGACAGTACAATTGATGCATCTATGATTCGTGCCGCTCGACCCCCGGTAGTGTACACATTATGATGGGATCGGGCCGTTCGCCTCGACAGTATCATATTCCATCTGGGATCGGGTCGTACGACCTCGGCATAATCGTGCGTTATATCGCTAGCAATCAGAATGTTCATGAGATTATCCTTCCACTAATGCCCAACACTTTATATGGTAGTTCCTTATCCGTTTGATATTGGCACATTATATTTCTTAGCTGTTGATATAGAATACGCGTTAGAGAAACTGATATCACTAAAAGAAACTTTGGAAAATTATGTTAGTTACAGATTTACCTCACTACTATTGTTGTGCTTCTTATCTGTTTATGATTTACCATATTGATTTATTGGACCACTAGTAAGTGTCGATGTCGACTCCTCGTCACTACTTCTTCGGGGTTAGGCTAGATACTTACTGGGTACACATTGATTTACGTACTCATACTGCACTTCTGCACTAAATATGCAGGATCTGACATGTTCATTTGGTGATCATCTTGGCGCGTAGGCGTAACTATTGAAGAGACTTTATGTGAGCTGCATTCCAGGATACGCATGGCAGTCCGTAGAGTCTCCATCGTACTATTTATTTTATCCTGTCTCATTCACATTCTAGATAGGTGTTGTATTATTATTGCACTCTTTAGTAAATGCCGGATT
Organism: Nicotiana sylvestris; assembly: GCF_000393655.2. NCBI lineage: Eukaryota > Viridiplantae > Streptophyta > Magnoliopsida > Solanales > Solanaceae > Nicotiana > Nicotiana sylvestris. The sequence continues at coordinate 149,718,613 of NC_091062.1, read as the reverse complement.
TTGGGATATACTAGTTGATGCTTACGGCTCTGTATATTATCATCGCCTTTCATTTCTCTTTTAAACTATAAATTTTGTACGTTCCCGTGGATTTAATAGTGTAAATTTCCTTCCTTATCAAAATTTATTATTTCAAAAGTAATAAAATGAGTAATTAAATTTATAAATCACCGTTGGCTTGCCTGGCGGCAGCGTTAGGTTCCATCACGTCCTATTGTGGATTTTGGGTCGTGACAGAGGTGATACCTCGGCAGTTCCCCTGTTGACCTTCTCTATTTGCTGCATTGTTTGGTTATTGTTTCCTTAACATGTAAAATTCTTGTTTTCCTTTCGTGTTTATTAGTTTCCTTGATTCCTCGTTGTTACTTTCTGTAAATCCTTTATTGTTTCATTTTCCTGTCCTTTTCGTTATATCATTATATCTTCTGTCTTGTTTATTAGTATCTCCAGTAGGGCCTTGACCTGCCCTCGTCATTACTTTACTGAGGTTAGGCTTGGCACTTACTGGGTACCGTTATGGTATATTCATATTACTTTTCTACACATGTTTTGTGTAGATCCAGGTACATCTTATCAGTCCCAGTATTAGTGCTTGATTTGCTTCGGTTAGAGACTTCAAGGCACACCTACCTGTGTCCGTAGGCCTCAGAGTCCCCTTCTACCCTATTCTCCCTTATTTCTTTACATTTTTTTATATACAGTGATGTATAGGATTGTTCGATACTGTATCTAGAGCTTGTGACTTATATTTCACCAAGTTTTGAGGATTGTACGTATTGGGTTTAATGTTTTATTTACGATATTTTGGGAGTTGTGAAATTCTAAGCTTTTTGTAACGACCCGGCTGGTAATTTTAAGAGTAATTGCCCCGATCCGCTATTTACTGCTTTCCCCATATCCTTTTATGCTTATGTGACTTGCTGGGAGGTTCTGTTTTTAGTTCCGGAGAGGTTTGGAACACTTAGTCCCTAAAACGGAAGCTTAAGTTCTAGGATTTTGACTGTAGTCGGAACTGTATGAAAACGACTCCGGAATGGAGTTTCGTTGGTTCTGTTAGCTTCGTTGGGTGATTTTGGAATTAGGAGCATGCCTAGATTATGAATTGGAGGACTGTAGCTAAATTAGGCTTGCGATGGCGAAAGTTGAATTTTTGGGAAGTTTGATCGGGAGTGTACTTTTTGATATCGGGGTAGGATTCCAATTTCGTAAGTTGAGGTAGGTCCATAATGTTAATTATGACTTGTGTGCAAAATTTGAGGTCAATTGGACGTTATTTGATAGGTTTTGGCATCAGTTGTAGAAGTTTGAAGTTTCAAAGTTCATTAAGTTTGAATCGGAGGGTGATTCATGTTTTTAGCATTATTTGATGTGATTTGAAGGCTCAACTAAGTTTGTATGATGTATTAAGACTTGTTGGTATGTTTGGTTGAGGTCCTGGGAGCCTCGAGTCAGTTTCGGAGGCTTAACAGATCGAAATTGGACTTGTGTGAATGGCTGAAGCATTGCAGCTTCTGGTGTAATCGCACCTACGGTGGGGTTGAATGCAGGTGCGGACTCGCACGTGCGAGAGGAGAACGTAGGTGCAGTTTGGAGAAGCTTGACCTGTGGGTGCAGGTGCGAGGTTAGGACCGCAGAAGTGGAGTCGCTTATACGGAAGATGGAACGCAGAAGCGGAAGGCCTGGAACTTGAGTATCTCAGAAGCAGAAAAATACCCGAAGGAGCGCGCGCGCAGGTGCGACTCATTGCTCGTAGAAGCGAAATCTTGGACATAAACTAATTCCACACCTGCGATGGTTTTTCCGCAGGTGCAAAACTGCAGAAGCGGTGAACCCCTGGTAGAAGCGAGATCGCTAGGCAAAAAAGAAGAATTTCGAGGGTTTGATCTCATTTTACACTTTGGGACTTTGAGAGCTAGGATTTGGGCGATAATTTGGGGAATTTTCATAGAAAGCTTTTGGGTAATGATTCTTAACTCATTTATGGTTATACTCCACTAATCTATAGTTGATTTCATTATTAATTAAGAAATTGGGTTGAGAAAATTGGGGAAAAGGTGGGAAAGCTCATCAACCAAGTTTTTGAGTTTCAATTGGGTTTTTGATATCGGATTTGAGTAATTTTAGTACGAGTGAACTCATGAGTTAATGTGTATTCATATTTCATTACTTTAACCTGATTTCGAGACGTGGGTCAGGTCGACTTTTTGGGGCGATTTTCTAATTTCTTGCTTAAGACTTAATTTATTAATTAGATTAGTTTGTTATAGTTATATTTATGCTATGTAATTGCTTTTGGCTAGATTTGGGCCATTCGGAGTCGGAAAATCATGGGATAGGCATTCTTACTGATTGATTGAGCTGGTTCGAGGTAAGTGGCTTGCCTAACCTTGTGTTGGGGAAATCCTCTTAGGATTTGGTACTGTTGTGATACTTCTGTGATATGTGAGCATCGTGTACGCGAGGTGACGAGTGCGTACACGGGCTATTTATTGTAAAATCTGTTTTTACTGAGCAATAACATGTTACATCTTAATTGAATTATACCAGCAAGTGTAGTTACCTTGTTTAGCTTAATTTCACATGTCTACGAGTCTTAACTGCTTATTTGATCTCTGTGCAGCATGCATAGTTGATTTCCTATTTTTCCCTTATGTGTATCAGTCTTATGATCTCTGTGCAGCATGCATAGTTGATTTCCTATTTTTCCCTTATGTGTATCAGTTTTAACGGTAGATCTCTTATTGTTAATTGTTATATTCGTCAGTTTTGAGCTGTGTGTTTACTTTTTGGGACTACGAGGCGGCACCTCGAAAAATTTTCTTGCACATTTACTTTTGAGACTACGAGGCGGTACCTCAGGAGATCCAGTGCTGTTGTTTATCCCTGTGTGTTGTGCTGCTTTTTTTCTGTATTTTCTTCTTTGTTAAATTTTCAGTCTCTTATTATATTGCTATATTCTTCTGCCTATTTTATTATATACTAGTGGGACCCTGACCTGACCTCGTAACTACTCGACCGAGGTTAGGCTTGGCATTTACTGGGTACTGTTATGGTGTACTCATGCTATTCTTCTGCACATGTTTTATGTGCAGATCCAGGTACTTCGTATCAGCCTCGTCATCAGTGAGCAGTGAGACTTTGTAGACTTCAAGGTATATCTGCCGCGTCCGCAGACCTCGAAGTCCTCCTCTATTCCCCCTATGTCATTTACCTTTCCGTACCTTTTTCTTAGACTCTGGTTTATAGAGATACTAGATTTCTTCTGTAGCTTGTGACTTATGATATTTCGGGTTTTGGGAACTCTGTGTATACTCTAGTGTTGGGTTACTTGTACGTGCCGAGCGACATTTTATTATTTATAGTTATCTGTTGCAGTCTAGTTGTTAAATTCTATTTTTTTATTTATGTTATTCCGCAATTTGTTAGGCTTACCTAGTCGTAAAGACTAGGTGCCGTCACGACGTCTCACGGAGGGAGATTTGGGCCATGACACTTTTATTTACTATTTTCTGATGTTATTTAGGCTTACCTAGTCTTAGAGACTAGGTGTCGTCACGACATCCTACGAAGGGAAATTGGGATCGTGACAGTAACTTGTCGTTGGTTCAAGTTGACGTTAACCTAAGGAATACAACAAAGAATAGCAAAACTATTTAGTATTTTTATACTCTTATTTTAAATCATGTGAAAAATATATGGCAGCTAACTATGGTTATATACTAAGAAATATGGTTAAATAAAATGACACGTGTCATTTATTTATAGGATCGGTGTAAACATCCGATGCGGGTAAGTATTTACCTATATACTCCTTCAGATTCTAAAAATAGATTTTCACTTTTACTTGTCAATTTTAGCATATCAAGAGAAGACAAATTCCTTTTTCCTGTTATACCCATAATATTAATTACTCATTTCAAATCATTTTCTCAAACTCATTAAAAATATGCATCAATTAATATGGGTATCATGGTAAATTATGTACTTCATTTATTATTTCTTAAGGGATGTGCAAAGTCCATAGTGAACAAGTAAAAGTGAGTGGAGGGAATAAGTTTTTTAAAGTTAAATTTTTGAAATAAATTGTATTTTTGTAATCTTTAAAAAGTAGATGTAATTTTTTATAATTACTTATAAAAATGTTGTATTGTATCAAATTACCCTTTTAATAATGGTAAACTCATTCAACGATTCAACTAAGAACAAATTTGATCAGACCGAGATAATGTTCTATCCAAGCTCAAGTTTAGCGTTGGGTGTAAAATCAAATGCTATGTTCAAAAGAAAATTGATAACAAGAGTCTTGAGTATTTGTTTACTTTTCACCGACACATATATCAATTATTAAATTTTGTTCATCGAGACTTAGACAAACAAAAAGAAATTACCTATTCTCTCCGATCCATAATAAGTAATTTTTTTGGCCTTTGACACCCCACTTAAGAAAATACTAATTTTTTAAATTTTTTTTGACTAAATTACCCTTAATTAAAATTTGTATATTGTTAACTTGACATATTGAGATATGTAAATAAAGGCAAATTTAAAATATTAAAGTTAGTTCATTTTTTATTATGTAAAAAAGACATTTATTTTGAACTTAAAAAAAGACCAAAATGTCACTTATTATAGACCAGAGAGAGTATTAATTTTGTCTATGATGAGATTTGAATCTTGATTTCCAAAGTTTACACTCACTTCACTATCATCTAGACCACACCTTTGAGGGTAAATACTACTTCATCATCCGTTCACTTTTATTGATCCATTATACAAAATAAAAAAAAAGATATATTTTTTATTTCACCCTTATTATTAATCAGAGGCGTATCCAGAATTTCAGGAGAATAGGTGCACTATTTTTTTTTTTTAAATTCTTACGCGATGTTTGTTCCCTGTTTTAATTCGTCGTTTGATCTGATTTAATTACCATGCTAGAACTCGAACGAGTAAACGATAGTTTATATCATAATATTCATTTTCAACCGTCCTCGAATTGTTTTCCTACATTGAAAATGATCAATACTGAAATCATTCTTTATAAGTACAAATATCTTAGTTTTATGTAGCAAAATTGTACAACTATTCAAATGGAGAATGGTAAATGAATAGAAGAGGAAACTTGAAACTATAGAGATTCAAAACTAAATTAGAATATCGATTTCTTTTGAGCTTTGAAACTCCATGAATAAACCATAAAAAGAAAAGAAAGAAAAGCCAAACAAAAAATCCAAATAAAAACAAGAAATTAAAAAGAGCTCAAAGAGTAAACAAAAAAGAATAGAACAAAAAAGGGGAACAAACAGAAGAAGAAAAAGAAAATTGGAACTTAGTAAAAATAAGTCAAAGAGTGGTAAACTAGAAAACAAAAAATAGAAAAAATGAAAAGGAAACAGAAAGTAAAAAGATTTTAATTGGAAAAAGGGGCATGAGTTTCAATTATAGGTGTTAAACGGGTGGGCCGGGTTGCTATTTTTTGGACCCGTACGGGTTACGGTCCGGGCCGATTACCGGTTGGGGCTTAACGGGTTTAACGGGTTCGGGTTCATCCGGGTAAAAATTGAACCGTAAGGGTTACGGGTTAAGGGGGCCGGGCCGGGCCGGGTTTAGTGTATTTTTTAATTTTTTTTTTTGTATTTTGTATAACTATTGTAAGTTATATTAATAGTTTGTATTAATTTAAAGATTACATGTTATATTAATACAAAAGTATTAATATAAATTGCAAGTTCTACATTTATTTCAAAATTCAAAATTAAAGTTTGCATTTAAAAAGTAAATTAACAAAAAATAGTAAAACTAATTTTTCATGCATAATAAATTAACAATACTTCAAATTAATCTAACAAACTAAAACATTATGCATAAATACGTCTAATAATTTTAAAATAACACAAATTGTCTTAAAATCTTAAATACGAATTTCCGGAGTACGTTCAAGACAATACTTTATATGCCTCCTTAAACTGCCTGTGCCAGACTCTGAACGAAAATTTAAGACTTGACCACAGTTCTTGCACTTTACTTTCTGACCTTCTTCATTTTCTTCTACCACCTCAAAGTGTTGCCAAACATATGAGCGCACTCTAGAAGTACGAGACATGATTTAAATTGAATTGAGATTTGAGAATTGAGAATTTGAGATTGAGACTTGAAATCTTGAAAATTGGAGAATGAGAGAATGAGAGAAATTCAGGTTGAGAAATGAGAGTTGAGTGAAGAAATGAAGAAGAGGGGGGAGGGTGTATTTATAGTTTTAGAGGAGGTTAATTTTGTAAATTGAAAAAACGTTAAATTTTAAAGAAAAAAGAGGCTATTAATGCAACTAGCCCGTTGGGAAACGGATCCCTGCCAGGTCTGACTGTTGCCAACGGTTAGTGGGCCCCACTTAATTCAAAAAACTTAAAAAAAAAGGTTGTACCGGGCCGGGCCGATTTAACCGGTACATAGTACTGTTCACGTGGACCGGGTTTGACCGGTCCGGTTAACCGTTACCAAAATTTAAACGGACCAACCCCCTCTACCCCTCCTACCCAGCCCCACCCGGCCCCCTATATATCGGGCCGGTCCAGTTCAGGTTTTAACCGGTCTGGGCCGGTCCGATTACTGGTCAACCCGGCCCGTTAGACACCTTTAGTTTCAATCCCTCAGCCTAGGAGTCAAAAGGGAACACATTAGCTAGTGCATCAAAGTGCTCTCCTGAGCATAGGGCACACATTGAAATATAAGTATATTTACCAAAAAATAACCAATCATGCACATAATCTAGGAAAAGGAGCATGGGTTCTTGTGATCCATCCATATATTCATAGATTCGCCCATGTTATTAACTAATCATTCCCCAAATCATTTTTAGAGAATTTTGAAAATGTTATTATTATTATGAGTAAAACTATAAAATATATACTTTATTTATTTTTTATTAAAAGGAGTGTAAACTTGATGGTAGGCTAGAAACTTGTATTTTAGCCATAGTGTTACACTCTAATTACTGCATTTTATGTATGTTTGAGCTTTAATAATAGTGAATTACACTTATTACGTGTTTTATGCTTTGCAGGAAGTGATTCTGAGTTAAAAAGTTAGTAATTTGGAGCTAAATCGAACAAGTTGGAGATTTAAAGTCTGAGTAGAAACCCAAGAAATTAAGCCGGGATCAAATTGGGGGGTCGAGGACCAAGTCTGGATGTCGAAAAGTGGATGAAAAGATTTACTCTGAGGAAACAAGCGTGGGTGTGTAAAGATGGCTGCCTATCAGAATTTAGCTCTCTGAATATCCTCGCAAGCGTGCCGCATGGCGCGACGTACCTGTACAATTTTCTCAGAGCTATTTCATGTTTCAGCCAGGAAAGAATGGTTTCATCTAGGCCCGTTCCTACATGGTATAAATACATAAAAAATATGATTTTTAGAGGACCATTGACCTACAAGAATTCATCAAGATTTCAATCAACAGTCAGTGTAATATGGGAGTTTGTACCGAATCATTAGCATTGATGTTTTCTTTGTTTTTAAACCTTATTGAGATGACTTTTTACATTTCTATGGAGTAATTTTTTATTAGGGTGTTGACTGATACAGTGCTTTGATAATTTGATTCGGGATTCGATTCTTGATAATTGTTTGAATTAATTGATGGAGTTTTAATTCGTATTGTGAAGTTATTTCTTATTTTGCTTAATCGAAGGAGGAGTTTAATATTAAATTTCTTTACATCTTATGCTCTAGTTTAACTTTGTGATTCAAATAGGTAATCTAAAGAGCCTCTTGAATTGTTAATCAAGCTAGAAAATAGGGAAATATTCGTGAGAGGTTACCCTTTAGACCATAACCAACATTTTATTCGTTGCAATTGTTTACCGTGCTTCAATTGGATTAATTACTGAAATTAACGTTTAATCAAATGAGTAACATTAACTTCAAGTGTAATCTAATTATCTGTTGAATTCATGAGAATCAATAGTATTATAGAGTGAACTAACTCAAGAATTGGATCCCGAGTCAATTATCCTATACCTGTCTAGTCAATTACCCTTATTTCTCTCATTGATATTTTTTTGTTTTTCATCTGTTGTCTTTTGTGATCAATTGTTAATTACTTAATTTTTAATATTTAATCATAGTTGATAATCATCAAATCGAGTGTTGATTTTTCCAAATAGTAATCAACTGAAGATTATTCGAACACTGTTTAAATCCAATCCATATGGAGACGATAATTAAACTATATATCTTTGACTATTGAGCAATAATTTTTATTGTATTTTGTGCTCGTCAAATTTTGGCGCCAATGCCGGGAATTCACAATCAATAGTGTTTAAAATAGTTTTTAGTACTAATTCAGGAACTAATTTTACTTTATTGTATTCACGTTTTCTCACTTGTGTGCAGGATACATGTTTAATTTCTCTAGTGTATGACTCGATCTTCTTCAAAGGAAGTGATACCCTACAAAGCAGAGTTAGAGAAACACTTGAGACAACTGAGGAAAAAAAGAGAATTAACAGAAAATTTATGGTCATACTTCGACTCAACATAACATGGCAACTAAAGAGATTGAACTAGTGGAGAAGATCACAAAGAAAATAAATTTTGGCTACTCTAGACAGCTTTCTTATGCTGGTAGACTGCAAGTTATAAATGTTATTCTATTTGCAGTGTGTAGTATTTCGGGAGTTGTCTTCATACTTCCACAAAGTGTCCTCAAGGAAGTAGATAGAAAATGCAGGGAGTACCTACGGGGTATCACTGAAGGGCATATGAAAATGGCTCTGCTAGCTTGGGACTTAATATGTAGACCTAAGAAATGTGGAAGTTTAAATATAAGGGGATGCAAACTATGGAATGTGGCATATGTGGGGAAACTGTTATGGCAACTAGTGACTAATAAGGAAGTGTTGTGGATGAGGTGGGTGCTTGGTATTTATATGAAGACATGTAGGAGTATCTGGGATAACCAACCACCTGCAGATTGTAGTTGGTATTAGAAGAAGATCAATGGACTAAAACACAACATGGCTCAATGGTACAATGGGAATAGATATACTTTGACTGAAAATGGTTCTTATTCTGTCTCAAGCAGTTATAATGCATTGATTGGTCATATATCAAGATATTGGGAAATGAATTTGGTATGGAGTGGAGTTGTGCTACCCAGGCACAAATTTGTGATATGGTTAGCAAACCAACAAAAGCTGCAAACCAAGGAGAGACTTCTGCATATGCATATTCCTATCACAGGTGATGCTGGATGCTGCATATGTGAACTAGGAGTGTTAGAGTCTCACTCACACCTGTTTGTAGATTGCAGTTGGGTGAAGCACATAAGACGAGCACTGGCAAGGTGGTCAGGTATTAATATACCAGATATGGAAATACCTGAGACTTTGAAGTGGATCGGAAGGAGGCACTGGAAGCAGTTCAGAAAGGAAGCAACATCGGCAATAATAGGTTCAATGGTTTACCATACTTGGCAAGCCAGGGGCTGGAAAAGTTTCAGAAAAATCAACTTGAACATGGAATTCTGTATTGGTTAAATCAAGAAAGAGTTTACAAAAAGAATGAGAATGCATGCAGAGTCCAAAAGAGCAAGGCAGTGTCCAATATTGATACAAAGATTGTGTAGCTAGTTTGTATAGTAGGTCTCCTTTTTGGTTTGTATCCATGTATTTATTCAGATTATATTTATGGTTTTGATGTACTAGGATGTGCCAAATAATCTCGATGCTCTTAGGATGTAAAGCTTTTGGTTATTATGGTAATATTCATAGATTATTACCAAAAAAAAGATTGATAGAGTAGACTTAGCTACAAGAGAGGCAGCTTATGCTCAGAGTGGGCAATGAGAAAGTGGTGTTCCAGATGAATAGGATGATGAAATACCCCAGTGATGAGGGGTCTGCTTTAGAGAGGTGTATTACTAAGTATAGCACCGTAGAGGATAAAGATCCCCAAATAAAGAAAGAGGCTGAAGTTCTTGAGATTGAGGATCAAGTGGTTTATGAGGAGGAACTGAAAAATGAGGCTTCTAATCCTAATGTGGAATTGAAAGTCCTCCCTACTCACTTTAAATATGCTTTTCTTGAGATTAACAATTTTCCTATGATTATTTCTAATTATTTGACAGGTACATAGGAGCAAAAGCTGGTGGAGTTGCTGAGAAAGTACAAAAAAGCCATTGGTTGGACTATAGCTGATGTTCAAGGAATTAGTCCAACCATTTGCATCCATAAAATTCTGCTGGAAGAAAATAGCAAGTCAGTGGTGCATCCCCAACACAAGTTGAATAAAATCTGGATGAGGTAGTGCACAAGGAGATCATCAAATTGCTAGATACGAGAGTGATTTTACCCATCTCTGATAGCTAGTGGATTAGTCCAGTGCAAGTTGTACCTAAGAAGGGGGGCATGACAGTGGTGAAGAATGAAGACAATGAATTGATCCCCACAAGAATTGTCACTGGGTGGAGAATGTGTATTGATTATAGAAGACTGAATGATGCAACAATGAAAGACCACTTCTCACTATCCTTCACTGATCAGATGCTTGAGAAAGTGGCTGGACATGGACGTTACTGTTTCTTGGATGGGTACTCGGGCTACGATCACATACCCATTTGTGATGACCCAAAAGGTCATCACTTGATTTATAAGTAAATTCTGTATTCCGATGCCTTAAAAACCTCCTTTTATCTCACCTCAATTTGCGTGCACAGTCCGGGCGTATATCCGAAACGCTTTTATGTGAAATTTGATGAAAATGCTAATTTGGCCTTTAAAATTAAATTTGAGTTTACTTCGGTCAACATTTTAGGTAAACGGGCGTGGACCCATGATTTGATGGTCTCGGAGGGTCCGTAGAAAAATATGGGACTTAGGTGTATACCCGGAATTGAATTCCGAGGTCCAAAGCTCGAGAAATGAATTTTTGATGAAAATTGTTTAATTGAAATTTTAAGAGTTTTTGGAAATTTGAATGTGTTTCAATTTGATGATATCGGGCCTTTATCTTAGTTTCGGAGCCCGGTACAGGTCTTTGAGCCTGTAAAATTTGGTAATAAACGGACTTGATATGAAATGAATCGGACCCTCGATTGTTAAAATTGGAACTTAAGAGTTCTTGAGATTCTTCTTTGATTTTGATGCTAAATTCGTTGTTAAAGGTGTTAATTTGGCAATTTTATCGCACGAGTAAGTCCATATGATGTTTTTGAGTTAGTATGCATGTTTGGTTTGGAGCCCCGAGGGCTCGGGTGAGTTTCGGAAGGTTTTTACACTTAGGAATGTTGCAGATCTGCTGCTTCTGATGCACAGATGTTTTGTGCTTCGCGATCACGAAGCCATTCTCGCGATCGCGAAAGGGAAATTGGGGCCGGGGTGAATTTGTTCTACGCGAACGCGGAGCACTAGGGGCTGCTCCACGCGAATGTGACCCATTTCCCGTGAACGTGTATAGTAAATTGGAGGTGGGGCTAGGATGTTGTCGTTCTTCTATGTGAACGCGTACACAGGTCCGCAAACGCGAAGGTTAGGGGCCCAACCCTTCGCGAACGAGTAGGATAACTCGCGATCGCGTAAGTCCACTTCTGGCAGGTCTTCGCGATCGCGACAGTGTTCTCGCGAATGCGATGAACATTGTCGCCCAGCTCTTTTAAACAATAATAGAAACGGGAATAAACCATTTTCTCACATCTCCTTTCCCAAAATCAGAACCTAGGCGATTTTTGAAGGGCAAAATCAACACCAAATCATAGGTATGTGTTCCTAAACCCATCTTCTTCATTTTCCATCAACACCCATTAGATTTCTAGGCCTAAACATTGTTCTTCCATGGTAGATTTGGGATTTTGGGTAGAGTTAGGACTTTTTTTGAATAATTGGAATTTAGACCTTGTTTTGGGGTCGGATTTTAAAACTAATTGCATATTTGGGCTCGTGGGTGATCGGGTTTTTGTTCAAACCTCGAGGTTTGACCAAGTGAGCCCGAGGTCGATTTTTTATTTTTTGGGGAAAATGATAGACAACCTATAATTAAGTATTGGGTATGAATTCTTTAGCATTTATTTTTGTTGTTAAATTAATTTGGACTAGATACAAGTAATTTGGAGGCGAATGCTAAAGGAAAAGCAGTGTTTGAGGCTTGAGTTGGCCATAGAAGTTCGAGGTAAGTGTTTGGCCTAACCTTAGCTTGAGGGATTAGGTTTTGTGCTCTAATTGCTATGTGCTAGTGTAGTGTACAATGTGTAGTGTGGTGACGAGTATCTATATGTCATTTTCAAGCATGCTCGTGAGTCTTAAATTGTAATCGTTATGTTCTTAATAAGTACTACAAAGCCTAAGTTGTTGATTCTCCGTGTTGGGCAAGAATTATGATTATTCTCGCGGTAATTGTTTATTGTTGAGTATTGGCTCCAGTTGAGGCTTCAATTGTGAAGTAAATGTTTATGAAAGTTTGGTTATAGCTGATTCCCTTGCTTGGACGTATTTAATTCTTATTGTTCATTCCTTTGCCGGGATATTGTTATTCCCTTATTGTTCCCTTGCCGGGATATTGTTGTTTCCTTATTGTTCCCTTGCCGGGATTCTTTTGTGATTGATGTTGAATTGTATATTGGGATAGGGTTGCACGCCGCAACAATATTATATGGGATCGGGTTGCACGCCGCAATATGGAGTAATAAGGGAGGACATGAGGGGTCAGGCTGCACGCCGCAACAGTGAGATATGATTGGATCGAGTTGCATGCCGCAACAGTAACATATGGTTGGATCGAGTTGCACACTGCAACAGTGATATATGAATTGAATCGGGTTGCGCACCGCAACAATAAAGAATAAAAGTGGATTTTAATTTGCTACTGTTTCCTTATTTTTACTGTTGCAAACTTAAAAATGTTCTTTATGCTTTCCTCCTAAGTTACTATTGGTACTTGATATTCCCCTGCAGCATGTTCCCCTTCCCATCTTTAACTGCCAGTTTTCGTTATTATTTCTTGTCGTATATGCTTTAACTACACATGTTTATTTGGTAGTCTCGTCCTGCCTTGTCACTACTTCGCCGAGGTTAGGCTCAACACTTACCAGCACATGGTGTCGATTGTGCTGATACTACACTCTACACTCTTTTGTGCAGATCCTGGTACTGGTGCATACAGACCTTAGCTAGGGGTTGCTGCCTTCAGTCCATCAAGAGACTCGAGGTAGAACTACAGGCGTCCGCAGCCCTTGGCGTCCCGTCCCTATCTAGTTTTTTTCTGTTCTTTTATATTCCAAAGACAGACATGTATTTTCTTATTCAGACTTTATTTGTAGTTTTCTTAGATAGTCCCTGAGATTGTGACACCAGTTCTGGGTGGTTTATATTATGGATTTGTATCGGTATTAGCCTAAATATTTATAGTTCGTTCTCCCGCTTTTATATTTCTGCTTCTTATAAATTGTTAACTCACATTTATTAAGGAATTTAAAATGAAAAGGGTTAAATAATTGGAATAATCGGCTTGCCTAGCTTTCACTAGTAGGTGCCATCACAACTTCCAAGGGTGGAAAATCCGGGTCATGACACCATTGCCCCAGAAGATGTTGAGAAGACTACATTCACCTGCCCGTCAGGTATTTTTTCTTATAAGAGGATGCCATTTGGGTTGTGTAATGCACTGGCCACTTTTTAGAGTTGCATGATGTCTATATTCTCTGATCTAAGCAGGAAGTGTATAGATGTATTCATGGATGACTTCACCATCTTTGGTGATGACTTTGATGATTGCTTGAAGAATTTGGAGCTTGTGCTTGAACGTTGCTACGCCACTCACCTGTTTCTCAACTGAGAGAAGTGTCACTTCATGGCGAAAGTGGGAATTGTCCTAGGCCACAAAGTGAATGCACATTGCATTGAAGTTGATAGAGGCAAGGTTGATGTAATTGCTAGGCTCCCTCCACCGACTTCTGTGAAGAGCATAAGGAGTTTCTTGGGACACGCTAGGTTCTATAGAAGATTCATTAAAAACCTTTCCAGCATTACCAAGCCGTTGACTGCACTGCTAGCAAAGGATGTCAAGTTCGTTTTCACCGTGGAGTGCTTGAGAGCATTCAAATTGATAAAAGAAAAGCTTGTGAGTGCTCATATTATGGTGACACCTGATTGGAGCCAGCCAGTTGAGATAATGTGTGATGCTAGTGATGTAGTTGTGGGGGCAGTTCTGGGGCAAAGAAAAGATAAGATGTTTAAGCCCATCTACTATGCAAGCAAGACGTTGAATGATGCTCAAGTCAACTATGCCACTACTGAGAAAGAGTTATTTGTTGTGGTCTTTGCTTTTGACAAGTTTAGATCATATTTGGTGGGGAGTAAAGTGATTGTACGCACTGATCACTCAGCCTTGAAATACTTGTTTAGTAAGAAGGAGTCCAAGCCGCGTCTGATGCAGTGGGTGCTGTTGCTCCAAGAGGTTGAGTTGGAGATCAAAGATAGGAAGGGTACAAAAAATAAAGTCACGGATCATCTATCTCGACTTGAGAGACCTCCTGTTGAAATAGTTGAAATAAGGGAAGAGTTCCTTGGTGAGCAGATTTTCTCCATTTCTGCAGTCTCCGAAAGACCGCCTTGGTATGCTGATGTAGCCAACTTTTTGGCTAGTGGATGGTTGCCTCATCACCTCTCTCGTGATCAAAGAAGGAAGGTTCAAGGTGAGGTAAAAAGTTATTTTTGGAATGACCCTTTCTTGTTCAAACTATGTACAGATGGTGTGATTCGATGATGTGTTCCTGAAGGAGAGATGGCAAACATCCTTTCTCATTGCCATAATGGAGCAGTTGGAGGACACTATAGTATAAATCGCATTGCAGCAAAGGTCATGTAAGTCGGTTTCTATTGGCCTATTTGTATAAAGACGCACGGGCGTATGTAGCTACATGTGACAAATGTCAAAGGGAAGGAAATATTAGCAAGAGGACTGAATTGCCTCTCAACTCCATTCTAGTATGAGTTCTTATGGAAGAACATCTTTACCCGCTTTAGGATACCTCGAGTGATTATTAGTGACAATGGGTCACACTTTGTGAACAAGCATTTGCTACACTACTGTCCAAGTATGGGGGTCACACACAAACTTGGAACCCTGTACCATGCCCAAACTAGTGGGCAAGTTAAAGTGGTTGACCATGAGCTTAAACGAATTCTTGAAAAGAGGGTTAGTGCTTCTCTTAAGGGTTGGTCTATAAAATTGGATTAAGCTCTATGGGCGTAAAGAACTGCGTTCAAAACAACCATAGGGACATCACCGTTCAAATTAGTGCATGGAAAATCGTATCATCTACCTGTTGAGATAGAATATACAGTTTATTGGGCAATTAATATGCTTAATATTGATCTTAGTCTTGCAGGTGAATACAGGTTGGTGCAGATGAACAAATTTGAGGAGTTTAGACTGGACGCATATGAGAATGTGTGAATCTTTAAGGAGAAGACAAAGAGGTTGCATGATTGCCTGATTAAGTCAAAGGAGTTTCATGAAGGGGACAATGTTTTACTATACAATATTAGACTTATGTTGTTCCCCAGAAAGTTCAAGTCAAGATGGACAAGTCCGTATGTGGTGAAACATGTCCCACCGTATGGCGCCACTGAGATCCAAGATGAGGAAGGGAATGAGAGCTTTAAAGTGAATGGGCACAGGTTGAAATCGTACTTGGTTGGAGGATTTGACAAGCAATCCTCTAGCATCATGATTAAATGAGCCTAAGTGACAGAGTCAAGCTGACGACTAGAATACAAAACTACTTCTAACCTTTTTTCTTGCTTTTGTAGAATAATTAGATAATTGTTGTGTAGGATTATTAGAGTTTAGGAGTTTTGATAATTGTTTGAATAGGTATGAGCAAGAATTGGACATAAAATAAGTACATAATAGAGTTGGGAAGCAAACCGTAGGCTAAAACGTGAAAAATCGAAACTCTGAGAAAATGGCCTAGCACGCTGCATGGTGCGCCACGCTAGGCGAAAGGGCTGTTCTGTCATATAACCAGTCTTTGAAGATCTCCACTGCTGCACCACATGGGGCTCCGCACCCCGCGACGTGGCTGTGAAATATTTTCGGCCAAAATTATAAAAAATAATAAAATAAAAAAATATTGAAAAAGTAAAAAAAAACAGACGCGCAGTTCACTCTAACCCTTCGTCTCACCCCTCTTTTCCTCTTATTCTTTTACTCTCTGACTCAACTCCCAAACTCTTTCTTCTTCTCCAATTTCTTCCATACCCGCCTCCTGTCATTCCCATCCACCTTCAAGGTAAGTTCTTCCTCTCATATCTTCTCTTTATTTTAGTATTTAATTGTAGTATTTAGTTAGATTTAGTGTACACGGTAAATTCAGAGAGTTCAATTTTCCATCGTTATAATGTCTCAAAGGCTCGAAGTCACGGTCGATTTTCATCCCTCGAGGACCATCGACGCTCGACCTCGAGACTGTATAAGACCGATGGTAACGGAAAGGAAGTGGGGAGTTCCCAAGGCGTGAAGCTAGAGCCGACAAAATCTGTCAGGCTAGTCCGAGCCCGTATCGTAGTGTTAGCTAAGTGTCCCATCTCCATATCTTTGTAATTAATGTACTTGTACTATGTTGGGATCCCCCCCATATAAAGGGGATCCTTGTCATTTTGTATCCATCTATGGCTCCATACTAAATATACTAGAACATTCTATCTGCTCTCTAATACTTTCTCTTGATCTCATTATCTCATTTATTGCTCATATTTATTGTGTTCTATCCATCGTTCATCATTTATTGCTTATTATTGGGCATGAAGAGTCGTCTTTGATTTATTTGTAACTATTATTTCCCATCGACCACCCTCAATAGCTCACAGCCGAGCATCAGATTCGACCCCGAGGCCCTCGAATAGGCAAGCTTGAGGCCCCTATCGACAACGCTTCGGTTCGATTAATATCTCGTTTTAAAGCTATTATCTCATTTCTAAGTCTTTCACATAGCATCAACTGCCTAACAACTAGCATAAAAATAGATCACCTATTTTTAGAACCACTAAATCAAATTTAATTGTTATTACCATTTTCACGGTAAACAGTTTGGCGCCCACCGTGGGGCTAAAAATAATAGTGATTATTTTCTTACTGGTTTTACTACACAATGCAAGTTATCGTTCACACTTTTTCTTGCCAAGATCTTTTGATTTCAAGTCAAAATGTCTGACTTAGTAAACAACAATATCGAGAATCACGGAGAGAACGATGTGGATGTTCCAGGTCGATGTAAGCTCCCACACTAAGAGGAGCGTGCACCAAGGATACCAACAAGAGGCTCAGAAAACCCCGGCTAGGGAAGAACGAGAGGTTAGCCTTCACGTTATTTTTGAAATGTTGCAGGCACAACAATTGGTTATTGCTCAGCTACAAAGTCACCAAAAAACTCCCAGCACGGTAGCATCGGATACGGCTCCCCCGGCCGAGCAGGTACCGGAGAGGTCAAGTATAATAGGTCGGTAGCCGACCCCGCCATCGTAAAGATGCTCGAGGACCTCACAAAGAGGATCGAATCGGGCGAGAAGAAAATAAAAGCCAACGACAAAAAATCCGAGACCTAAAACTCCAGGGTCAACCAAATTTCGGGCTCACCCCCGATCCTGAAAGGTGTGGATTCGAAGAAGTTCATACAAAGGCTATTCCCAGAGGAAGTGGCTCCAAAACCCATTCCAAAGAAGTTCAGAATGCCCAAGCTTCCGATATACAACGGAACCTCGGACCCCAACGAGCACGTCACTGCCTACACTTGTGTAGTAAAGGGCAACGACCTAAAGGACGATGAGATCGAGTCCGTCCTACTGAAGAAATTTGGGAAAACGCTTTCTAAAGGGGCGATGATGTGGTATCACAACCTAGCTCCTAACTCCATAGACTCATTTGCCATGCTAGCAGATTCCTTCATAAAGGCACATGTTGGTGCCATCAAAGTAGCAACAAGGAAATCCGACGTCTTCAAGATCAAACAAAGGGAGAACGAGATGTTGTGAGAGTTCGTATCTAGCTTTCAAATTGAACGAATGGAACTACCAACAATCTCCGACGACTGGGCAATACAGGCCTTCACTCAAGGTCTGAATGAGTGAAGCTCAGTGGCTTCGAAGCAGCTGAAATAGAACCTAGTCGAATACCCCATCATGACCAGGTCGGACGTCTACAACCGATACCAATCGAAGATCAGGGTCGAGGATAGCCAATTAAGAGCCCCCTCGGGATCGGTGTACCCAAGCAGACTTCCAGCAAAGGAGTGGAAACAAATCAAAGAAAGATACCAACCATATATTGATGACAGAAGAAATAACCCGAGACACAACATACCCCACAATGGTCGAAGTATGGACCGACGCCAGAATCCTCGAGGATTCGTTAGCAGAGCTGGGTTCGATAGGCATACGGGGCCGACGGAGGTACCTAGCTTGTCGGAATACAACTTCAATGTCGATGTATCAGACATCGTATTCGCCATTATTAAAATCAGAGACGCCAGGTGGCCAAGGCCTATGCAGTTATATCCTTTGCAAAGAAATCATAACTTAGTGCGTGAATTTCACAACACACACGGACACAAGACCGAGTATTGCCACCAACTCCGAGAAGAAGTAGCCAGGTTACTCAACAAAGGTCACCTCCGAGAATTCCTCAGTGACCGGGCCAAAAATCATTTCAAAGAAAGAGAGGCGGCCAAGAAGAACGAAACAAATGAGCCACAACATGTCATCACATGATCTTGGGAGGCACCGATGCCCCGCAGGAGCCCATGATGAGAAAAACAAAAATATCCATCACCAGAGAAAATCAAACTCGGGACTACATACCCAAGGATGCCCTCACTTTCAGCGATGAGGACACTGAGACCTTGTCTTAGCCTTACAACGACGCACTGGTAATCTCTTTTCTCGTAAATACATTTCAAATTAAACGTGTACTCGTGGAACCATGTAGCCCAACCAACATTATCAGGTCGAGGGTGGTAGAGCAGCTCGAACTGCTTGACCAAATCGTGCTCGCCTCTCGAGTCCTCAACGGATTCAACATGGCGAGCGAAACAACAAAAGGGGAAATCATCCTTCTAGTCAACGTGGCCGACATAACCCAGAATGCCAAATTCCATGTCATCGATGGGGACATGAGATACAATGCCTTGCTCAGAAGACCATGGATACACTGCATGAGAGCAGTACCATCCACCCCCCATCAAATGATGAAATTCCCGACAAAGGATGGGTTAAAAATCGTTTACGGGAGCAACATGCAGCAAATGAGATGTTCGCGGTGCATGATGTAGCGCCGATAACGGTACCTCCACCTTTGGAAGAGCTGAAGGATAAACAAATAGTAAAATAGCTATAACAAGCTACACTCTTAGTAATTCCTAACTAAACAAAGTAGGGGACCATACAACGTTCTCATCACAAGCAACCAAAACATATCAGGGTTCGAAACATCGTCGGCCCTTTCTACACTAAGGTATGACCGTTTCCTTTCTCTTTAAATTACATTCTACACTGACCTGAGTGTAGGATGTCCAAAGCACTCTCCAACTCGAAGGCCTTAGGTTTCATAAAGCACGCGTTTCACTCTTTTCCTTCGATCGGGTTCTTATCCCAAAAAGGGTTTTACCGGCAAGGATTTTAACGAGGCAACATCCATATGCTACCTAAGGAAGATCCAACAAGTATTCAAGGCTTCTTTCGCAACCAACCTCAAATATTGGGGGCCATCCCCCCGGAGGGTCACCTATTTAGAGAAGCCAAGATACGCCAAACGGGGCCTCAATAGGAAAGTAATGTACCGGGCCAAATGGTTGAATGAACCATATATGCATAGAACAACCGAGCCCGCACCAGCAAAATCATGTATACTTGTACCGAGTAATCAAAGAACACTTTGCGAAAGCATTTTGCATTTCAAGGAGGCTCAATATTTTTGCAAAAAATGGTTCCAAAGCAGAAAGCAGCCCCGAACACTCGGGGACTGGCGTCAACAACTCGAAACAACACGACCCCCGAGTTGGAGTTCCTAACTCGTAGGCCCTTGATGAGGCAACAATGAGATCACAAAACAACTCTAGAGCCAAAAATGTCCCGAACATTCGGGGACTGGCGCCAAAAATGCAAGACCACATGACCTACAGGTCGGGAACTCCGAAATCGTAAGCCCTCAATAAGGAAACACCAAGTTCACAAGTGACGGCTCCCGAGCCGAGAAACCCTCGATGACTCGAGGACTACCGTTAATTGCCATCTCCATCGACTTATCAAAACTCGAGGTCGTAAGACCACATGCGGGCAACCTTGGTCTCATAAGACCTATATAAGGCAACAACAATATCTGTAAGACCTCAAGCAAGGCATGAACCATACTTGTACCAATTATCCAAAACTATGAGACCTCAAAGGCATGTAAAACTTGTAACACCCTACTAAAGGCATAGACCCGATCTCAAAGTTTCGGCTATATATCGAACTTGTAAGACCCCTAAAAAGGCATACCCTCGATATAGATGCCAAAACTACTTCACTTGGGACTTAAAGGCTCTGGCCAAACACAAATGACTCCGGTCACAAGGCTGTACCAACCAAACTAACGCGACTCGGGGATGCTCGACCGTTGCTATAAATCACAGGCCTTCTTTACTTCGAATATACTTCAGAAAGAACCGGTTAAACAGACTACCCTCAACATAGGCAAAAGAGCTTCGACTATGTCAGCTCCTAAACACTGGCTTCGAGATACTCAACCTCCAAGCCAAACCTCCCGAGGTTCTCGATCATCACAATATAACGGCTAACAATCGAGGTTTTTTATTAAACCATCAAAGAGTCAGGAAAACATTATTTCAAAAAGTCCTTAACGAGGGAAAATTAACGCCTATATTAAAGGTCACATCGACCCAAGGCGTAAGAGCCACTGTCGCCAGCCCATATATATAAAAGGTCGCATCGACCCAAGGCGTAAGAGCCACTGTCACCAGCCCACATACATAAAAGGTCGTACCGACCTAATGCGTAAGAGCCTAAGGACCAACTTGCAATTCAAAAACTTGAGGGTCAAATGAGCTCGAGTCGAAACCCGATTTGGAGACTGAACCAAAAATAGTTAACTGAATATGCATGAGAACAAAAGCGTAAGAGCTCAAAAATCAACTTACACTAAAAGGTCGCATCGACCAAGAGTGTAAGAGCCATTATCGCCAGCCTAAAAATCGACAACTTGAGGGTCAAATAAGCTTGAGTCGATGCCTGACTCAGGGACTGAGCTTAAAACAATTGACCTAAATATTCCTAGGAGCAAAAGCATAAGAGCCATTATCGCCAGCCTATACGTAAAGGTCGCATCGACCAAACGCGTAAGAGCCTATGGGCCAGCCCAATAAGCCTCAAGGCCATACCGAGAATCTAAGGATTCCCCTCAACTCAGAGACCAGTTCATCTGGCTGAAATCAAGGCAAAAAGAAATGCAGGAGAAATAAAATTGCAAGGTTTCCTCTTTATACATACATGCAGAAAAATAAAAGCTCCATTTACAAACGTGCTTTGAAAGTGCTATATACAGAATCAGAAAAGCAAAATCTACATACCTCTTGGGGGACTATGGCCCATCAGCCTCATTTTGCTATCCTCGGTGTCGAACAGAAGTAACCAAGAACGACGCTCGTCCGCCTTCGCCTACGTCAAATCTTCTGAGAGGTCAAATCCCCTTGCACGGATATCCTTGAGGGTCTTCCTCCGAGACTTGAACCGAGCATTTTCTTTTCTCCTATATTCGCAATTAAGGATCTTTCTCAGCTTAGCTTGAGCATCGGCAGCGTCCTCGATGGAAGAACATCTTTACCCGCTTTAGGATACCTCGAGTGATTATTAGTGACAATGGGTCACACTTTGTGAACAAGCATTTGCTACACTACTGTCCAAGTATGGGGTCACACACAAACTTGGAACCCTGTACCATGCCCAAACTAGTGGGCAAGTTGAAGTGGTTGACCATGAGCTTAAACGAATTCTTGAAAAGAGGGTTAGTGATTCTCTTAAGGATTGGTCTATAAAATTGGATTAAGCTCTATGGGCGTAAAGAACTGCGTTCAAAACAACCATAGGGACATCACCGTTCAAATTAGTGCATGGAAAATCGTATCATCTACCTGTTGAGATAGAATATACAGTTTATTGGGCAATTAATATGCTTAATATTGATCTTAGTCTTGCAGGTGAATACAGGTTGGTGCAGATGAACAAATTTGAGGAGTTTAGACTGGACGCATATGAGAATGTGTGAATCTTTAAGGAGAAGACAAAGAGGTTGCATGATTGCCTGATTAAGTCAAAGGAGTTTCATGAAGGGGACAATGTTTTACTATACAATATTAGACTTATGTTGTTCCCCGGAAAGTTCAAGTCAAGATGGACAAGTCCGTATGTGGTGAAACATGTCCCACCGTATGGCGCCACTGAGATCCAAGATGAGGAAGGGAATGAGAGCTTTAAAGTGAATGGGCACAGGTTGAAATCGTACTTGGTTGGAGGATTTGACAAGCAATCCTCTAGCATCATGATTAAATGAGCCTAAGTGACAGAGTCAAGCTGACGACTAGAATACAAAACTACTTCTAACCTTTTTTCTTGCTTTTGTAGAATAATTAGATAATTGTTGTGTAGGATTATTAGAGTTTAGGAGTTTTGATAATTGTTTGAATAGGTATGAGCAAGAATTGGACATAAAATAAGTACATAATAGAGTTGGGAAGCAAACCGTAGGCTAAAACGTGAAAAATCGAAACTCTGAGAAAATGGCCTAGCACGCTGCATGGTGCGCCACGCTAGGCGAAAGGGCTGTTCTGTCATATAACCAGTCTTTGAAGATCTCCACTGCTGCACCACATGGGGCTCCGCACCCCGCGACGTGGCTGTGAAATATTTTCGGCCAAAATTATAAAAAATAATAAAATAAAAAAATATTGAAAAAGTAAAAAAAAACAGACGCGCAGTTCACTCTAACCCTTCGTCTCACCCCTCTTTTCCTCTTATTCTTTTACTCTCTGACTCAACTCCCAAACTCTTTCTTCTTCTCCAATTTCTTCCATACCCGCCTCCTGTCATTCCCATCCACCTTCAAGGTAAGTTCTTCCTCTCATATCTTCTCTTTATTTTAGTATTTAATTGTAGTATTTAGTTAGATTTAGTGTACACGGTAAATTCGGAGAGTTCAATTTTCCATCGTTATAATGTCTCAAAGGCTCGAAGTCACGGTCGATTTTCATCCCTCGAGGACCATCGACGCTCGACCTCGAGACTGTATAAGACCGATGGTAACGGAAAGGAAGTGGGGAGTTCCCAAGGCGTGAAGCTAGAGCCGACAAAATCTGCCAGGCTAGTCCGAGCCCGTATCGTAGTGTTAGCTAAGTGTCCCATCTGTATATCTTTGTAATTAATGTACTTGTACTATGTTGGGATCCCCCCCATATAAAGGGGATCCTTGTCATTTTGTATCCATCTATGGCTCCATACTAAATATACTAGAACATTCTATCTGCTCTCTAATACTTTCTTTTGATCTCATTATCTCATTTATTGCTCATATTTATTGTGTTCTATCCATCGTTCATCATTTATTGCTTATTATTGGGCATGAAGAGTCGTCTTTGATTTATTTGTAACTATTATTCCCCATCGACCACCCTCAATAGCTCATAGCCGAGCATCAGATTCGACCCCGAGGCCCTCGAATAGGCAAGCTTGAGGCCCCTATCGACAACGCTTCGGTTCGATTAATATCTCGTTTTAAAGCTATTATCTCATTTCTAAGTCTTTCACATAGCATCAACTGCCTAACAACTAGCATAAAAATATATCACCTATTTTTAGAACCACTAAATCAAATTTAATTGTTATTACCATTTTCACGGTAAACAGTTTGGCGCCCACCGTGGGGCTAAAAATAATAGTGATTATTTTCTTACTGGTTTTACTACACAATGCAAGTTATCGTTCACACTTTTTCTTGCCAAGATCTTTTTATTTCAAGTCAAAATGTCTGACTTAGTAAACAACAATATCGAGAATCACGGAGAGAACGATGTGGATGTTCCAGGTCGATGTAAGCTCCCACACTAAGAGGAGCGTGCACCAAGGATACCAACAAGAGGCTCAGAAAACCCCGTCTAGGGAAGAACGAGAGGTTAGCCTTCACGTTATTTTTGAAATGTTGCAGGCACAACAATTGGTTATTGCTCAGCTACAAAGTCACCAAAAAACTCCCAGCACGGTAGCATCGGATACGGCTCCCCCGGCCGAGCAGGTACCGGAGAGGTCAAATAATAATAGGTCGGTAGCCGACCCCGCCATCGTAAAGATGCTCGAGGACCTCACAAAGAGGATCGAATCGGGCGAGAAGAAAATAAAAGCCAACGACAAAAAAGCCGAGACCTAAAACTCCAGGGTCAACCAAATTTCGGGCTCACCCCCAATCCTGAAAGGTGTGGATTCGAAGAAGTTCATACAAAGGCTATTCCCAGAGGAAGTGGCTCCAAAACCCATTCCAAAGAAGTTCAGAATGCCCAAGCTTCCGATGTACAACGGAACCTCGGACCCCAACGAGCACGTCACTGCCTACACTTGTGTAGTAAAGGGCAACGACCTAAAGGACGACGAGATCGAGTCCGTCCTACTGAAGAAATTCGGGAAAACGCTTTCTAAAGGGGCGATGATGTGGTATCACAACCTAGCTCCTAACTCCATAGACTCATTTGCCATGCTAGCAGATTCCTTCATAAAGGCACATGTTGGTGCCATCAAAGTAGCAACAAGGAAATCCGA
Source organism: Nicotiana sylvestris (assembly GCF_000393655.2). NCBI lineage: Eukaryota > Viridiplantae > Streptophyta > Magnoliopsida > Solanales > Solanaceae > Nicotiana > Nicotiana sylvestris. Next base: position 149,693,768 of record NC_091062.1, on the reverse strand, counting down.
CGTCTTCAAGATCAAACAAAGCGAGAACGAGATGTTGTGAGAGTTCGTATCTAGCTTTCAAATTGAACGAATGGAACTACCAACAATCTCCGACGACTGGGAAATACAGGCCTTCACTCAAGGTCTGAATGAGTGAAGCTCAGTGGCTTTGAAGCAGCTGAAAAAGAACCTAGTTGAATACCCCATCATGACCAGGTCGGACGTCTACAACCGATACCAGTCGAAGATCAGGGTCGAGGATGGCCAATTAAGAGCCCCCTCGGGCTCGGTGTACCCAAGCAGACTTCCAGCAAAGGAGTGGAAACAAAACAAAGAAAGATACCAACCATATATTGATGAAAGAAGAAATAACCCGAGACACAACATACCCCACAATGGTCGAAGTATGGACCGACGCCAGAATCCTCGAGGATTCGTTAGCAGAGCTGGGTTCGATAGGCATACGGGGCCGACGGAGGTACCTAGCTTGTCGGAATACAACTTCAATGTCGATGTATCAGACATCGTATTCGCCATTAGTAAAATCAGAGACGCCAGGTGGCCAAGGCCTATGCAGTTATATCCTTTGCAAAGAAATCATAACTTAGTGCGTGAATTTCACAACACACACGGACACATGACCGAGTATTGCCACCAACTCCGAGAAGAAATAGCCAGGTTACTCAACAAAGGTCACCTCTGAGAATTCCTCAGTGACCGGGCCAAAAATCATTTCAAAGAAAGAGAGGCGGCCAAGAAGAACGAAACAAATGAGCCACAACATGTCATCACATGATCTTGGGAGGCACCGATGCCCCGCAGGAGCCCATGATGAGAAAAACAAAAATATCCATCACCAGAGAAAATCAAACTCGGGACTACATACCCAAGGATGCCCTCACTTTCAGCGATGAGGACACTGAGACCTTGTCTTAGCCTTACAACGACGCACTGGTAATCTCTTTTCTCGTAAATACATTTCAAATTAAACGTGTACTCGTGGAACCATGTAGCCCAACCAACATTATCAGGTCGAGGGTGGTAGAGCAGCTCGAACTGCTTGACCAAATCGTGCTCGCCTCTCGAGTCCTCAACGGATTCAACATGGCGAGCGAAACAACAAAAGGGGAAATCATCCTTCTAGTCAACGTGGCCGACATAACCCAGAATGCCAAATTCCATGTCATCGATGGGGACATGAGATACAACGCCTTGCTCAGAAGACCATGGATACACTGCATGAGAGCAGTACCATCCACCCCCCATCAAATGATGAAATTCCCGACAAAGGATGGGTTAAAAATCGTTTACGGGAGCAACATGCAGCAAATGAGATGTTCGCGGTGCATGATGTAGCGCCGATAACGGTACCTCCACCTTTGGAAGAGCTGAAGGATAAACAAATAGTAAAATAGCTATAACAAGCTACACTCTTAGTAATTCCTAACTAAACAAAGTAGGGGACCATACAACGTTCTCATCACAAGCAACCAAAACATATCAGGGTTCGAAACATCGTCGGCCCTTTCTACACTAAGGTATGACCGTTTCCTTTCTCTTTAAATTACATTCTACACTGACCTGAGTGTAGGATGTCCAAAGCACTCTCCAACTCGAAGGCCTTAGGTTTCATAAAGCACGCGTTTCACTCTTTTCCTTCGATCGGGTTCTTATCCCAAAAAGGGTTTTACCGGCAAGGATTTTAACGAGGCAACATCCATATGCTACCTAAGGAAGATCCAACAAGTATTCAAGGCTTCTTTCGCAACCAACCTCAAATATTGGGGGCCATCCCCCCGGAGGGTCACCTATTTAGAGAAGCCAAGATACGCCAAACGGGGCCTCAATAGGAAAGTAATGTACCGGGCCAAATGGTTGAATGAACCATATATGCATAGAACAACCGAGCCCGCACCAGCAAAATCATGTATACTTGTACCGAGTAATCAAAGAACACTTTGCGAAAGCATTTTGCATTTCAAGGAGGCTCAATATTTTTGCAAAAAATGGTTCCAAAGCAGAAAGCAGCCCCGAACACTCGGGGACTGGCGTCAACAACTCGAAACAACGCGACCCCCGAGTTGGAGCTCCTAACTCGTAGGCCCTTGATGAGGCAACAATGAGATCACAAAACAACTCTAGAGCCAAAAATGTCCCGAACATTCGGGGACTGGCGCCAAAAATGCAAGACCACATGACCTCCAGGTCGGGAACTCCGAAATCGTAAGCCCTCAATAAGGAAACACCAAGTTCACAAGTGACGGCTCCCGAGCCGAGAAACCCTCGATGACTCGAGGACTACCGTCAATTGCCATCTCCATCGACTTATCAAAACTCGAGGTCGTAAGACCACATGCGGGCAACCTTGGTCTCATAAGACCTATATAAGGCAACAACAATATCTGTAAGACCTCAAGCAAGGCATGAACCATACTTGTACCAATTATCCAAAACTATGAGACCTCAAAGGCATGTAAAACTTGTAACACCCTACTAAAGGCATAGACCCGATCTCAAAGTTTCGGCTATATATCGAACTTGTAAGACCCCTAAAAAGGCATACCCTCGATATAGATGCTGAAACTACTTCACTTGGGACTTAAAGGCTCTGGCCAAACACAAATGACTCCGGTCACAAGGCTGTACCAACCAAACTAACGCGACTCGGGGATGCTCGACCGTTGCTATAAATCACAGGCCTTCTTTACTTCGAATATACTTCAGAAAGAACCGGTTAAACAGACTACCCTCAACATAGGCAAAAGAGCTTCGACTATGTCAGCTCCTAAACACTGGCTTCGAGATACTCAACCTCCAAGCCAAACCTCCCGAGGTTCTCGATCATCACCATATAACGGCTCACAATCGAGGTTTTTTATTAAACCGTCAAAGAGTCAGGAAAACATTATTTCAAAAAGTCCTTAACGAGGGAAAATTAACGCCTATATTAAAGGTCACATCGACCCAAGGCGTAAGAGCCACTGTCGCCATCCCATATATATAAAAGGTCGCATCGACCCAAGGCGTAAGAGCCACTGTCACCAGCCCACATACATAAAAGGTCGTACCGACCTAATGCGTAAGAGCCTAAGGACCAACTTGCAATTCAAAAACTTGAGGGTCAAATGAGCTCGAGTCGAAACCCGATTTGGAGATTGAACCAAAAATAGTTAACTGAATATGCATGAGAACAAAAGCGTAAGAGCTCAAAAATCAACTTACACTAAAAGGTCGCATCGACCAAGAGTGTAAGAGCCATTATCGCCAGCCTAAAAATCGACAACTTGAGGGTCAAATAAGCTTGAGTCGATGCCTGACTCAGGGACTGAGCTCAAAACAATTGACCTAAATATTCCTAGGAGCAAAAGCATAAGAGCCATTATCGCCAGCCTATACGTAAAGGTCGCATCGACCAAACGCGTAAGAGCCTATGGGCCAGCCCAATAAGCCTCAAGGCCATACCGAGAATCTAAGGATTCCCCTCAACTCAGAGACCACTTCATCTGGCTGAAATCAAGGCAAAAAGAAATGCAGGAGAAATAAAATTGCAAGGTTTCCTCTTTATACATACATGCAGAAAAATAAAAGCTCCATTTACAAACATGCTTTGAAAGTGCTATATAAAGAATCAGAAAAGCAAAATCTACATACCTCTTGGGGGGCTATGGCCCATCGGCCTCATTTTGCTATCCTCGGTGTCGAACAGAAGTAACCAAGAACCACGCTCGTCCGCCTTCGCCTGCGTCAAATCTTCTGAGAGGTCAAATCCCCTTGCACGGATATCCTTGAGGGTCTTCCTCCGAGACTTGAACCGAGCATATTCTTTTCTCCTATATTCGCAGTTAAGGATCTTTCTCAGCTTAGCTTGAGCATCGGCAGCGTCCTTCAAATAGACCGCCGTTTTCTGGTCAGCCTTAGTTCGGCTCATTACAGCTTCAGCCTGAACATCCATAACCTCAGCCTTTATCTTCAAGAGCTCAGTCTCGAGCTTCGTAATCATATATGTTCGAACCAAGCTATTATCGCAAGCTAAGCAAAGTTAAACCTTAAGGGAGGAAGCTCTAGCCAGAGCATCCTTCTCCGTCGAAGCTTGAGCGTCCGCCTGAGCCTTTAAATCATCACACTTACTCTTGGCTTGGTCAACCTCGTCCCAAAGGTACTCTAATCCCTCTGCCTTTTTCTGCAACTAAAATAAACAAAATGTTAGCCTCAGGATCTAGAAGGAGGAACGCACACTCACTCGGAACAAAAACTACCTGCTCCTTCAAGTAGCTCTCATAATTTGAGCCCTGACTCGTCTCATACCGTAAGTATGCCAACTCGGCTTCCCTTTCATCGCAAAGGATCCTTAGGGATTTCTCCTCATCCAGAGCTTTCCACATCCCGGCCTTATGATGAAGTAGCTCGGACTTAAGCTTGTCGAAGGCTAGCAAAAGAAAACTCAGTAAGGAAGGGAAGGCACAAAACTCGAAAGGCCTGTGCCAAAACCTCACCACAGAGTGAAGCCGCAGTGCTTCCTCGAAGGTCAAGTAAACATCTGCTAACCTAGCTCCCTCAACTCCAAAAGAGTCGACCCCAGCTGAGGCACGGTCGCTCGGGGCATATGATCCTGGATTTCGGGTATCCCTCAAAGTACCTTCAATGGGAAAAGAAGACGATAGTGGAGTAGAAACCGCATCTCCGAAACCAGGAATCACAAGTGTGGCAGGTTCGGTCAATACTTCCACTTTGGGACTCGGGTCCAGGTTTGCCTTGTTTTGAGCACTGCCGCCCTGCAAAGGTATCTCTTGCTTATTGATATCATTCTTTGGCCCGAAAGCTAGCAATCTTTCTCCCTCTCCTAAAGGGTACAGTTTTTCTTTGAGGGACTTCCCAACTCCTGCGATGACAAAGTTAGTATGCATAAAGAAAAAGCGCCCTTCCGAGAGGAAAAAAAGGGGGAGCGAATCACATATCACGTACCGTGGTGTTTCGCCTCCTACCTATCTTTAGATAAAGCTCGCCACTTACGCTCATTGTAAGACGAGTAGATCTTCAACTTTCGAACCCAATCTGGCAGGTCGGAACCTCGCCCGGCATCCATGAGGTTGCTACAGAAAAAGAAAAGAAAGTGCATTTACGAAGCCAACCTTTGCCATAAACAAAACTAAGAAGGCACGAGTGTACCACTTACGTGTATAATTCCATTCCTCAGAGAATGTCATAAACTCCACAGGGATAATATCAATGGTCCGTACTCGGAAGAACCGACTCATCCACTCTCCATCTCCGTCTACTTAGTCATTAATGATAAAAGGTGTGGTTAACCGGCATCGTAAGGTTAGCAGGCCTAGATGATAAAAAGGCTGGTACATCCTGATAAGATGGCTAAGCGTAAATTCAAGCCATGCCTTCTCCACAAAGAACCTCATCATCAACACTATCCGCCAAAATAACGGGTGAATCTATGCCAAGGTAACCTGGTATTTTCGACAGAAGTCGAGCACAACCCCATCAACGGGGCCCAGAATGAAAGGATACTTGAACACATTCAGAAACCACTCGGCATAGTCTGTAATACTCTCATCCGAGTAAGGTGCCTGCAATACTAACTTTTCCCCCATCCACAGTCTTTCCTCACCGACTCAAGGTGTCCCTCTCCTATCAAAGAAGTAAACTTCAAGGTATGCTCCCGTTGGTCCTGAGCATCGAGGTACTTTTCTGATGAAAAGTCCCCTCTCGAAGCAAAATGCCCCAAGCCAACATTGGGAGAACCGGAGATGGAACTCTCTCCTCCCTGCCGAACGGATCCTGATGTAACGGTCATGACTACAATAAAATTGGAGAGCTAAAGCAGGAATTCATACCAGAGCATCAATACTGAAATGAAGAAAGGCCTAAAGCAGGAAAAAAGGGTAACTTCTAAGAATGGTGGATTTTCCAAAAGGGCGGAAGCGACCATATATATGGAAAAAACGGCGATGATCCTCCTGCCTCAAAGGCCGATTAAAATGCTGGCCGAAATCTCTTTGTGAAGATGTGCCAGTGGGATCGCCTAGGTCACTTTGCAACCGTGTCGTCCATTTGACGAACGTCGTATGATGTTTTGGGGTTGGAGGCCCCCGCACCAAACAAATTCCAAGATGGTACCCGATCTCGAGGATCTCCATCAAAAAGAAGTTAGGCTCCAGAAAGCCATTCACATCATCGCCAATCGCGATATGGTACCCGATCTCAAGGACTTCCACCAAAAAGAAGAAAGGCTCCAAGGAACCATTAATATCACTACAAGTCCTGAGATGGTACCCGATCTCGAGGATCTCCATCAAAAAGAAGTTAGGGTATAGGAAACCTTTGGCATCATCGCTAGTCCCGAGATTGTACCCAATCTCGGGGATCTTTCCAAGGGGCCATCGATGTCATTACAACACTCAAGATGGTACCCGATTTTGAAGGCTCCTCTCAGGGAGAAAATAGGCACTTAAAACTCCACTCATGTGGGCTTGACCTCGGGGTACCATCTAAACCCGGGTAGTCCCTCATCCGGGATCTATCTACAATGCCTTACGGTTATCTACTCCAAGTTCAAGACAAGTTTCCAGACGGCCCGAGTTTGAGCAAACCCCCACTTGGGGACTGCTCTCGAAATCCTAAAGGCAGTCTCCATTCTCGAGCTTCCGAGCGAATCCCTCCTAGAAGATTATCACAGGGTCTAAAGGCTAAGTCTTAATTTAGGGGTTCGAAACCCTACTCTTATTTAACTCGAAGTCAGGGTCCCGACGACTCGAGGTTATCAGTTCAACTCGGGCTCGATCCAAGGAACAACAAAGGGTTCCAAGGGGATCCGTGTTAATCGGTCAAAGGACAGAAAAAATACTCACACCTGTGCTTAATATTTGCACCAACCGATGGAGTCATGCACTCAGAATCTACACAAGCACAGATAAAGGGAAAAATAGTATACATCAGAGACAAAATTAAAGAAGCATTTTTTCATTCATAAACATTCAATTACAAAATCCCACAAGGGGTCCTTACCTATGATTACAAAAGCCCACGAGGGGTCCTTACACAGAAACAAGGAAGCAAAAAGGTACATATGGTAGAAAAGTCTAATCTATTCTCAAGGGTTCGTCCTTGGCGGCAGTATCTTCGAGCGCCATCCCTCGGGTATGCATCCTCGGCGTTAGTGTCTTCTACCACCACCACCTCAGGGGGTCTCATCTCGGCCCTCTAGAATGGTATCTCCAAGGTAGAAGATGAAGAATAGGAAAGCGAAGAGGCAGAGAGGGATGAACAAATGCCATAGCCCGCGAAGGCGCAAAGGCTTTCACCAAGCCCGAAAGATCACGGCCGGGTAGAAGACTTGGTGGGCGTCGGCCTCACTTGCATGGATACTTTGAGTCCACTTCTTGGGATATTGTGTCGTACAAGATACCAACCAGAGGTACCACTTCACCCCACGAAAAGCAAACGGGATGAAGTGCCACACCAGGCCAGGGTAGGAAGGTGAGCAGCGGTGTATAGTCCGAACACCCTCGTGAGCAGTGGTGTATAGTACAAATACCTTCCCAAGATGTAAGAGATATGCCTCTCTATCTCCTCGTCTCGAGCCAATGGAGACAGTAGTAACAACAATAACAACAACAAGAAGTTGGTATAATCTCGCTCGATAAGGAGGGGCCTGGGAAAAGGCCAGGGTATAACTGATGAGAATGCCACCAGGCAACTTTGAGGCCACGGGCCTCAAACATGGGAAATGACAGTGGATGAGGATGGAGAGAAGAAATGGGAGAAAGACTGATTGAATAACACTTGAATAAGAAACTGGTTCTAGAAAGCCTCCCATTTATAGAGAAGGGGCATAATAATTGGCGGGCACAATCAATACTCTTTTGAAAAATGCAACCGATGGCGCCATTAATGTCCTTGAAAGACGTATTGGCAGGCACAATTAATGCATTTTGAGAACTGAATCGGCGGCGATATTATCGCTTAGAAGGACGAGGGTCAACTGTGCATTGAAAGACACTGAAAAGACAAGTCAACGGGATGCCTCGGTTGCCACAAAAGCCTATGTCATGAGTATGACATCATCAGTATAGTATTATCACAGGAAATTCGGAAAGATGGTTGTCAAGGTCATTTCTTGTCGTTCTACTCTAAGAAACACGGGGACTATCTGTATACGGTAAAATAAGAGGGTTCAATTTTCCATCGTTATAATGTCTCGAAGGCTCGAAGTCACGGTCGAGTTTCATCTCTCGAGGGCCATCGACGCTCGACCTCGAGACTGTATAAGACCATGGTAATGGAAAAGAAGTGGGGAGTTCCGAAGGCATGAAGCTAGAGCCAACAAAATCTGCCAGGCTAGTCTGAGCCCGCATCGTAGTGTTAGCTAAATGTCCCATCTCCATATCTTTGTAATTAATGTACTTGTACTATATTGGGATTCTTGTCATTTTGTATCCGTTTGTGGATCCATACTAATTATACTAGAACATTCTTTTTGCTCTCTAATACTTTCTCTTGATCTCATTATCTCATTTATTTCTCATATTTATTGTGGTTCTATCCATCGTTCATCATTTATTACTTACTATTGGCCTTAAAGAGCTGTCTTTGATTTATTTGTAACTGTTATTCCCCATCGACAACCATCGATAGCTCACAGCCGAGCATCAGATTCGACCCCGAGTCCCTCAAATAGGCGAGCTCGAGGCCCCGTCGACAGCGCTTCGGTTCGATTAATATCTCATTTTTAAGTCTTTCACATAGCATCAACTGCCTAACAACTAGCATAAAAATAGATCACGTATTTTTAGAACCACTAAATCAAATTTAATTATTATTATTTTCACGGTAAACATTTAGTCTAGTTCAACCTAACCCTAGGGATTTGTCGTTTTATAAATTTTTAGTTACTTTGCTTATTATAGCCGAATCTATGGTTAAAGTTGTGGGATTTTCGTTGTTATTATGCTTGTGGATGATTTTTGGTGTGTCTTGATGGTGTTGAAATTATTTTGTGATGAATCTTGGTGGGGGTGCCTATAGGGCCGAAAATTGGAGGGTATTTTATGCAAAATTGGAGCACTTTGTGCTATTGTTACAATGTGGTGGTGTTTTAGTTTTTGTTGGGTGGTTGATTTGTGTGTTTGTGTAGTGATTTTAGACCAATTAAAGTTGAAATTATAAGTTAAATTTGGTGACTACCATGTGTTTGGTAAAATGCCTCAATGACATAGAAAGTGAAGTTGTTGCTTAATTAGAGGATAATTGTTATGAGATAATGTGATGCTTGATGATAAGTGTGGGCTAGGAGGTCATGTACTTATGCTGTGAAACTTTAAAGTGTTATCCCCGAGTGCTAATCGATTGACCACCCCATGCTGATGTGTTTCTAGTTTCTAGTTTCTAGTTACAAGTAAAGTGTTACTAAGTACTTGTGTAGTATTGTATTATAACTTCTTAATTTTGTTAGTAGTAAATTAGTATAACTTCTTATTTTTCTTTTCTTATTTAGTAGTATAGCTTCTTGGTTTTGTATTTTACACTAGCATAGTCTGTGGTTATGTTGTTATAACGTAACGTTGATGGTTGGGTGGGTTGTTGATTAATTGTGGCATGCTTTCAATGGGGGTAGTCTGAGTCCCCAATATACATTGTACTTGTGAACATGCCAATAACATAAGTGTGGGATGGTTACCCCGTTTGGTCTTGCTTTTCGTTTTAAGTGTTGCGGCCAATTCTACTCATGTTGTTTAGGTAAAATGTCTCGCCGTCCTAGCAAATGTGCTAACACAGGTTCTTTCAAGGTAGCCTCTAGTAGTCGTAGAGGAGGTAGGCAGACACCTCCCCCCGCCCCGGTGGAGGAGGAAATGCAGTGCATTGATCCAGATATAGACGTGGTCCCGGGCTGTAAGTATGGCATTTGGGCTATGCCAGCTCATGCTAGAAATTGGTATAGGACCTTTGTTCCAGCGGTGAGCCCTGACTCGGAAGTTAGTATAGATTATGGCAAGCTAGCCATTAAGTAATCGGGGATATACAACAACATCAGATACTTGTCTTTGAAAGTTTGTTACGTCTTGGTGAGTTGGTGAACGTGAACGTAGTAAAGGAGTTCTATCCCAATTGGCAGCCTGAGGCCAGTTTGGATGAGGTGTATGAGGTGCAGGTGAGAGGCAAGATGATCTCTTTTGCCTCACGGGTGATTAATCAAATCATGGGGTTCACGGAGCACTCTCATAAGTTGTTTCAGAGGCCGTTGCGTCGGCCCAACTATTGTGATATTAGGCACCAGCTGTGTGGAGTTGATTTTCTTACTGCGTGGATGCAGGATGCTAATGAGTTTCACAAAGACATGAAGAAAAGCAAATTCTAACGTCCTGCCAGGGTTCTTCTCCGGTTGATTAATGCAAAGATTATGCCTACCCAGAACAACACTAATGTTTCCAGGTTGAAGGTATGTCTCATTTATGCCATCTTGACTCGGATGAAGTTCGATCTCTGCAAGATTATGCTTGAGCACATAGCTCGAGTATGACCACTTGGGGCCCGCCGCCTGTGTTTCTTGAGCATGATCACTCGACTTATGCGGACGCACCATGTGGAGGAGGAGTTCTATTTTGATCGAACGATTCCGGTGCTACGGCCTCCTAAGGCCTTTGATGTCACTGTTTTAAAAGACCCCCCTTTTATTGTTATTCATGTGGATTAGAGATTGCTTCATGTCGAGGAGACACTACAACTGCTATTATCTAATATACGCCTTCGCGCTGCTCGGGGGGAGACTGACTTGGCAGAGCTACAAGAGGACTACCCCCTCTCAGCGGTCACTCAGTAGTGGTTGGGCTTGGCAGAGGGAGCACAGATTCCACCGGATGAGGATGTAAACTTTGTTCCCTCTATAAGGAGTAGATGTGCCCCTTTGAGGGTGCTGAGAGGCCTCATGGAGTTACCTTTTCACTTTTGTTTCTATTATTTTTCATCGGAGACAATGCAATTTCTTAAGTGTGGGGTAGAGTGCTCCTATTTGTTTGTAGTTGTTTGTTTTTTATTTGCCCATTGGCTTTGTTTGATTTGTTTCTTGCTTTCTTAGACAATGTGGTATGTAATTATAACTCTAAATTCTATCGGCTTATATAATCATAATTATTTAGTTTTGACTCTTCCCGCCGATGGATTTCGTCGACTGGCTTCTTGAGAGATTTGAAGACGAATGAGAAAAATACAAAAAAACAAAAAAATTGAAAATATAAAAATATGCCTTTTATTTTTTTATATTTTACTTTCTTAGGTAGTGTAATAATTCCCCCCTTCTTTTTTCTTTGTGCCACAATTCTTCTCCAAAGGTTTTACTTGAATCGGGTGTAGTTAGTTTTTTTAAAGGCAATATAGAATCTTGAGTCATAGCACTAATTTGAAGAAATTTTCCTTGACTACATATGCCTTGAGAGTTGTGAGTGCCTTAGTTGTGACACCTAGGATCAGTTCTGGACTCACGGATAAGTACCATAAATTGTGTGATTGTGACTTTGCTTAACTACTTTGACTAGAGATTCAGGATAGATCCGATCCTAAGTGAATTATGTGTCAAAGTATGAGTGAGGTTTGTGTTGATATTCTGTGCATGTTAGTTGATGTCTAGAACTTGCCCCGTATGTTTGCAAAGCGAAATAACAGTCTTGTTCAGTCTAGGAAGTGATATAGGTATTTCTTTGTTGAGCCAGATATATGCTTTTCACCCATCTAATTAAATGTCATCTTAGTTAGACCCATTGAGCCTGTGTTCCTATTTTCTTTGGCAACCATATTACAAGCCTGACCCCTTTGCTTGAATTGACTATCTGTTTGAACCGTTTACCTCTCTCGAACACTTGATATATTTATAATCTTGTTAAAAGCTAAGTTGAGGTATGGTTGGGGTTTTGAGGGGAACTTTAGAAAATGAGAAAGGTACACGGTTCGAAAAACATTAAGAGAGCCACTGGTAGGGAATTGAAAAAAAGATGAGAAAATCAGAATCTAGAAAAAAGAAAAAAAAAAGTTGGTGTTTGTATATATTATAAAGAAAGTTATTCCTTGCTAGTGGTAAATCTTGCTTTGTCTGTGCTTAAAAAAATTGGAAGCTTGGGGTTAGTATAATGTGACGGTTGGGGTTTGGTTCAACATAAGTGTGAGTTTTGAATTTGTGTAATTGTATGTATTAAAGTGCTCAGTGAGGTGTAGCCACTATTATCCAAATTGTATCATACCCGTCCCGCAGCCTACATTGCAAAAACAATTAAGTCCTACTTGATCTTTGACTAAATGAGCTCAATTAGTATTGTATTACTCTACGGGCAAGCCTATGGTACATCTTCTGTGGCTCATGAATTTTGATTCTGAGAGTGAGTAAATTCTGTCTATCTTGAGTACTATTTGTTCGTAAACTTAATTTTGTGTAGAACTACTCTATATTTTGGTGTGAGGGCACATGACTTGCAAAGGATAGGCAATGACGTTGACCTCTGTGTTAGAGTAAGTTAGCAGGTTGTGAAAAAAAATGCAGGGTGCTTTAGTGTCCAATTTTGAGGTTAGGATGTTATGATAGGGTACTTAGTCTGCTTTAAAAATTATTGGCATGATGTGTTAGGGATGTTGTTTGATGAAAAGGTCGTCCCTATGTGAACTGTAGTTGATTGCTTGAGGACGAGCACTGGTCTAAGTGTGGGTGTTGATGGTAGGCTAGAAACCTGTATTTTAGTTGTAGTATTGCACTCTAATTACTGCATTTTACGTATGTTTGAGCTTAAATAATAGTGAATTACACTTATTATGTGTTTTATACCTTGCAGGAAGTGATTCCGAGTTAAATAGTTAATTTTGAGCTAAATCGAACAAGTTGGAGCTTTGAAGTCTGAGTAGAAGCCCAAGAAATTAAGTCTTGGTCACGTTAGGGAGTCTAGGACCAAGTTCGGATATCAGAAAGTGGACGAAAATATTTACTCTTAGGAAACAACACTGCCGCACCACATGGGCACCGCATGGCGTGACGCAGCTATGTAAATGTGGTTGCCTGTCACAATTTAGCTCTCTAAAAATCCTCACAAGCGTGCCTCATGGTGGGGCGCGGCGCACCTATACAATTTTCTTAGAGTTATTTCCTGTTTTGGCATGGAAGAGTAGTTTCATCGGGGATCGTTCCTACAGAGTATAAATACATCAAAAATATAATTTTTAGAGGACTTTTGACCTATGAAAAATTGGAGAAGCAACTAAGACAAGAAGGTACAATAATTTATCAAGATTTCAACCAACAATCGGTGCAATACGGGAGTTTGTACTTAATCATTAACATTGATGTTTTAAATGTTTTTAAGCCTTATTGAGATGACTTTTTACATTGCTATAGAGTAATTTCCATTTGGGTGTTGACAGATACGGTGCTTTGATAACTTGATTAGGGATTCGATTCTTGATGATTGTTAGAATTAATTGATGGAGTTTTAATTCGTATTGTGAAGTTATTTCTTATTTTGCTTAATCGAAGGAGGATCTTGATATTGAATTTTTTTTACATCTTATGCTCTAGTTTAGATTTGTGATTCAAATAGGCAATCAAAAGAGCCTCTTGAATTGTTAATCGAACTAATTAGGGAAATATTCGTGAGAAGTTACCTTTTAGACCATAACCATCATTTTATTCGTTGCAATTGTTAACCGTACTTCAATCGGATTATTATGAAATTAATGTTTAATCGAAAGAGGAACATTAACTTCAAGTGTAATATAATGATATGTTGAATTCGTGAGAATCAACAGTATTATAGAGTGAACTAACTCAAGAATTCGATCCTGAGTCAATTATCTTGCACCTGCCTAGTTGTCACTACCCAATTTTCCCTCCATTTGGGTATCGTGATGGCACCTAGTCTTAGGGACTAGGTAAGCTTTAATTTGTACTGAATAACAACAATAATAATTAAAATTTAACAGTATCGAAATAGAAACCTCTACAAAATTTACAATTTCCCAAAACCAGTGGTACAAGTCATAAGCTCTACAGAGTTTGCTACAACTTCTAAATGCAACTGTTTGGAAATAAGTAAAAACAATGTGAATACAAAATAGAAAGGTGACTCCGAAGCCTACGAACGCGGTGGCAGGTTTACCTCGACTCTCCACAGCAACAATCTGCACAGCTACTAACAATCAAAACCTGGATCGGTACAAAAGAATATACAGAAGTGTAGTATGAGCACACCACAGTGGTGCCCAGTAAGTATCAAGACTAACCTCGGTGGAGTAGTGATAAGGAGCATTCTAGACACCCACTCAAGAAGCAGTCTAGACACCCATTTAAGAAGCAGTCTAGAAACCTCGGTGGATTAGTGGAGTAGTGACGGGAGCAGTCTAGAAACCTCGTGCATCACAATATCAACAACCGCACGGCGGAAACCTCGTGCAGCACCACAACAAGTACAATAGAAACATTGACAATAATACAAGGTACGACAAGTAAATCAACTCAAGACCTTTAAATCACAAAGAAACGGTAGAACCAGTTCACGAGGAATAACCACAGTAAAGAATGCTAGGCGTAAAGAGAATAGCTCAACAAGGGAAAACTAATATGTAGCAATGATCCCACAATGTACAACTCAACAGCAAGGAAGCTAACACGAGTCAAATAATTCCAAATAAAGACAAGTCAACTAAGATATAGTATATCTAAACTTCTTTTAAGGTTGAGCAATTACGAAGGATATTCAACAATTCAATTAAGGATAAGTAGCAGAAGATAATCATAACTTCAATTAAGACTAAACAATTATAGGATGAGATAGTAATAATTTAAATTAAAGATATGCAAGTTATGAAAAGATAGCATGACGATAGAAGAGGTAAATTCTTCAGTTAAGTCAAATAAGAGTCAAATAGGCAATAAGAGTAAATCCTAAAGCAATTAATTCTAATTAAAGCATGTATAGGTGAAACTAGTAAATAGCATATCAAGAACAACTTCATACACAATGAATATAAGAACCCAAGAACCCTAAAAGGCCAATTTTCCACAAAGAAGTCCGAGGACGCACTCGTCACCTTGCGTACACGGACAACAATCAACTTAGAAGACTCAAATCCTAAGGAAAAATCCCCCACACAAGATTAGGCAAGATACTTACCTCAAAGAAGACAAATCGATACTCTAAAATGAACTTCTCGGGTGAGATGACCTTCGGGCGACTCAAATCTAACCAAAATAACTTCAAAGCACAAATAAAACTCATAAGAAAATATTCTGGATCATAAATCCTCAATCTTTATCAAAATCTAAAAATTGGTCCGAAAGTCGAACCCCCAGGCCCGCACCTCGAAACCTGACAAATTTCACAAAATCCGACCACACATTCCGATATGAGTTCAACCATACAAAATTATCAATTTCCAATACGATTTCTTTCCTCAAATCATGATTTTTTTATTTTGAAAACTTTCTACAAAAACTACCATTTTTCTCAACTCAAAACAAAAGTTAAATGATAAAAACAAAGATAAATTCATGGAATATATTAAATTCTAGGTGAAGAACACTTACCCAATCGATTTGCTTGAAAACCCCAAAAAGAAGTTCCCAAAATCGAAGTCTAAAACTCAAAATATGGAGAAAATGGCAAACCCTCGAATATAAACTCTCTGCCCAGGCGTGACCGCACCTGTGACAAAATTAGCCGTTTCTGCGCAACCGCAGGTGCGCATGACCAACTGCACCTGCGCTCCCTCTCGCTTCTGCGCCCAAGGATCTGCTTCTGTGGTGCCGCATATGCATACCATTTCTCTGCATCTGCAGAGACTCCAAAGACCAGCTCTTCTGGCACCTGCATCTCCACCTTCGCACCTGCGACCATCGCACTTGCGCCCAAGGTGCGATTACAGCATAACTTAGACCTCTTCACAATCCTGGAAACCATCTGAAAATTGTCCAAAACACACCCGGGGCCCCCGAGACCCCGTCCAAGAAATTCAACAAGTTCCATACCCTAACAAGGACCCTTCGAGGTCTCAAATCACATCAAACAACGAAGAAACTACGAATCGCACCATGAATCAAACTTATGAACTTTCAAAGTTTCCAACTTCTAAATCTCGTGCCAACACCTATCAAACCAACCCAGAATGACACCAAATTTTTCAGACAAGTCCCAAATGACATAACAGAGCTGTTCCATCTCCCGAAATCGGATTCCAACCCCGATATCACAAAAGTCAACTAATGGTCAAACTTCTCCATCTTCCAAACTTCAACTTTTCCAACATTCGCCGAAATACCTCAAATTACTCTACGAACCTCCAAATCCAAATCCGGACGCGCGCCTAAGTCCAAAATCACCATACGAAGCTGTTGCGATCATCCAAAACCTATTCTGGAGTCGTTTACTCAAAAATCAAATTCCGGTCAAATTCTCGCATCTTAAGCTTCCAAAACTAGAATCCTTCTTCTTATTCGACTCTGAATCATCTGGTAACTAATTTCCACGAACGCAAGTTGATACATATAATATGAAGTTGTTCAAGACCTTATGCCGCTGAACAGAACTTAAATTCTCAAAAAGACCAGTCAGGTCGTCACATTCTCTTCCTCTTAAACAAACGTTCGTCCTCGAACGTGCCAAGAATCACCTTGAACCCTTCAAATCCCTGAATGTACACATCCAACATACACTGCGGGTGACCCCATGTCAACACCAATCCACATAAGCCTGACAACACCATCCCAATTGTAATTTACCTTATCCACCAATACCCAAAAGTCTTTGAGTCAAAATTCTCACCTTTCGTTCATTTCCAAAAGACTCGATTCTAAATCCATATCTTATATCAGTCTCAACCAGATATTATGCCTTATGAGCACACAACATAACACACCATACAAGGACGACCACACAACATAACACACCATACATAGGCCCATAATAACACTTATGAGCATAATAGCTACCCAAAATCAAACCCAGCACCGATAATTAGCCTCATATCTGTTAGAACTCTGTTTCAAACCTCAATAACACAGACGACGATGCAAGGAACACGAATACCTCATAACTATACACCCAAATCAACAAGTCAAAACTAATATCACCGGGCATACACCCCACAAGATAAAACCCAAGAAGCACATAATGAAATGGCTAAATATGCAAAAAGAAACACATATGAGAAATATCAAACAAGCCCGACAGGCACAACTCTCTATCAGTACCATACTACGAATCAATTAAATAGGAAAATAAAAGTACATGAACAAATCATAAGGATCTCATCCTGGTATAACTCTCCACCACGGCACGCAACCCAGCTCAACATATCAAATCACATGAAATCGCGAGGGTCTCGCCCTCAACTCTAAATCACAGGTCGAATATACATCATACCAATTGAAATCATACACTAACTCAGTTCTACTAATAGAATCACAACACTTACTGAACTCTCAACCAGATAGAGTATCAAATCACATTCGTAACCAAGAATACTCAGGAGTCACATCAAAACCAACCATAATGGAAAGCAGGAACTCACTCTGAACCTCACAACTCTCATTAATGAATAAAAACAACCATAAACACAGGCTACCACTCATAGAATCTCCCTAATAGGGCAAACATATAAACAGGGTGATGATCATGAAACTCGCCCATAAATGAAGCAACAAATAAGGGAACTCGCCCCGATAAGCAGAACAGAAACAAAATACGAATAGTGCCTTTTTGTAACAAATCAAAAGCATACATGTATGACATCATCTGATGCATCAGGCTTAAGCCTGTTATAGAGAACACATCAATGGGTCGGGCCTCCCCCCTCTTGGGCGCCCTCTACTCACTGAATATCCTGCTGTGACACATTTGCCCGAAGTTTAGGACAATCTCTCACCATATGGCCGGTATGCCCACACTCAAAGAAACATCGCTGCTGACGTGGCTGTGGGAACTGTGCGGTATGAGTATTTTGAGACCCATGAGCACCTGAAACACTGTGCGAAGCCTGAAGTGAAAACTAGACTGGCTGGCCCACAAAACCTCTACCATGTCGTACCTTGCCTCCAAAATAAGGACCAGTTGATCTCTCCGGTCTACGAGGCCTCCTCGGCTCCGTGTACTCTCTCTCCTGATCTTGTCTGCCCTCTCACTCCTATTTTTGCTTATCCTCTCTCCTAATCCCACATGCCCTCTATCCAATGAGCGATCCCTACTACCTGCTGAAATGAAACACCCAACTCAAACTCCCAATCCATGTTGAACCGAATATCATGCATGAGCCCTCAATGAACCTACGGGCTCGCTCCCTAACTATAGAAAATAAGGCAGGTGCATGTCTAGCCAAATAACTAAACCTAACGGCATAGTCTGATACTGATATAGTGCCCTGGTGCAGCTGCTCAATATCTGTGTGCCATGCATCCCGTAAGGACTGAGGTACAAACTCTCTCAAGAACATCTTTGAAAACTGAACCCATGTAAGTGAAACTGTATCGGCCGGGCTATCCAACTCATATTCCCCCCACCACTGATAAGTCGCTCCCTTAAGTTGGAACGTAGTAAAAGTAACCCCACTCGTCTCAACTATACCCATAGTGCGGAGAATGCGATGGCACTCCTTCAGAAAACCCTGTGCACTTTCTGAAGCCAAACCACTGAATGTAGGGGGTTTATATTTCATGAACCTTGCAAGTCTAAGCTGCTCTTCCTCAGATGCCGCTACCCTGACCATAGGCTGAACTGGAACCACAGGTTGTGTTGCCATGACACCTGGAACCTGACCAGCGTGAACTAGCTGCTCTGTAGTGTGGGCGACGGGAGTCTAAATTTCTCCCTTGGTCCGTGAAGTAGCTGGTGCAACCGAAATCAACCCCGCCTGAGCCAATGTACCAAACATGCTGGGGAACCGTGCTAAAGTCTCCTGAAGTCTGGGGGTAACAACAGGCGCCTCTGGTACCTGCCCCCCAACTAGAACTACTGGCAGCCCCTCAACTGCTACTCTGGTAGGTGCTCTAGCTACGACACGTACTCCTCGTCGGCCTCTACCTCTGTCTCTGGTGACACCTACTCTGGGAGCAGCGACATCTGAGGAAGACCGTGTCCTCACCATCTGTGCAATAATGGAATGATAAAAGTTCAAACTCCGAGATCAATAAGCTCGTACAATAGGAATGAAAGAAGTGAGATTGTCCTAATAGTTCCGTAGCCTCGAGAAGATAAGTATAGATGTCTCTGTACCGATCCCAAGACTCTACTAAACTTGCTTATGACTCGTAGCACCTATGAACCTAGAGCTCTGATACCAACTTGTCATGACCCAACTTTCCCTCCATTTGGGTATCGTGATGGCACCTAGTCTTAGGGACTAGGTAAGCCTAACTTGTACTGAATAACAACAATAATAATTAAAATTTAACAGTCTTGAAATAGAAACTTCTACAAAATTTATAATTTCCCAAAATTGGTGGTATAAGTCATAAGCTCTAAAGAGTTAGCTACAACTTCTAAATGCAATTGTTTGGAAATAAGTAAAAACGGTGTGAATACAAAATAGGAAGATGACTCCGAAGCTTGCGAACGAGGCGACAGGTTTACCTCGAGTCTCCACAACAACAATCCGTACAGCTACTAACAATCAAAACCTGGATCTATACAAAACAATATATAAAAGTGTAGTATGAGCACACCACAGTGGTGCCCAGTATGTATCAAGACTATCCTTGGTGGAGTAGTGACGAGGAGCAGTCTAGACACCCACTGGTCTGATAAACTGAACAACTATAAGTATAGGAACAACAGAATATGATATCTACCAGAGTCTACGCAATATGTCTAACAATACAGTAATTGTAATAAGAAAGGAAACAACAAGTATCAGTGGAATACCATAAAAATGACATAGAAGAGTGAATGGAATACAACCTAAATTCGGAATCACAAATACAATAATGACAAGTAATAACTCAACAACTATAACCGCTTTTACATCAGGTTTTAGTCAACAAACTCCACAAGGTACCGAATCTCGAACGAATCACAACTCACGGGTCTCAATGCCTGAAACCTATCACTTGGCATCCTGTGCCCTCATACCACCTCATGAACGTGCTAACATCTCGCATGCCAATAGAGTCATTTTCACATAGAAGGCAAGTAACAAGGGTGTGCCTCTATACTCAACAATATCAAGAAAACCTCTTATCCGATAAGGGTGCTTAACTACACGTATGCTTGTGCAAGTGTCCTAACATAGTCTATACCAGCAAATAAGCATAAGGAAAAGAACAGACAGAACATAGAATGTTTTGTCACAAATTTCACAAGATAAAGCTCACACAGGTATATTACCACTACACAAATATCAACAAGAAGAATTCCCCCAGGCCATCACAAATTATCACAACTCAATCCCTGACATAGCCCACCTTGTCTCGCCACGCGTGCAATAGTAAAGTAAATGCTCGTCTTGTTTCGCCACACATGCATAATAATGTTCCCACCTTGTCTCGCCACATGCACAACCCACATATATATATATATATCCCACCTTGTCACATCGTATGTGCAATATCAATAGTAACAATAGCACAACATAAACCTCATGCAACCGAATAACAACAACCGCATGACAGAAACCTCATGCATCACAATGTCAACAACTGCACGGTAGAAACCTCGTGCATCACCACAATAAGTACAACATTAACATTGACAATAAAACAAGGTACGGCCAGTAAATCAACTCAAGAACTTTAAATCACAAAGAAATGGTAGAACCAGTTCATGAGGAATAACCACAATAAAGAATGCTAAGCGTAAAGAGAACAACTCAAAAAAGGAAAACTAATATGTAGCAACGATCCCACAATGTACAACTCAATAGCAAGGAAGCAAACACGAGTCAAGTAATTCCAAATAAAGACAAGTTAACTAAGATATAGGATATCTAAACTTCTTTTAAGGTTGAGCAATTACGAATGATGTTCAACAACTCAATTAAGAATAAGCAGCAGAAGATAATCATAACTTCAATTAAGACTAAACAATTATAGGATGAGATAGTAATAATTTTAATTAAAGATATGTAGTTCTGAAAAGATAGCATGACAATAGAATAGGTAAAATCTTCAGTTAAGAATAGGCAATAAAAGTGAATCCTAAAGCAATTAATTCTAATTAAAGCATGTAGAGGAGAAACTAGGAAATAGGAACTCAAACATATCAAGAACAACTTCATACACGGTGAATATACGGACCCAAGAGCACTAAAAGACCAATTTTCCACAAATAAGTTCGAGGACGCACTCGTCACCTTGCGTACAAGGACAAAAATCAACATAGAAGACTCAAATCCTAAGGATAAATCCCCCACACAAGGTTAGGCAAGATACTTACCTCAAAAAAGACAAATCGATACTATAAAATGAACTTCTCGGGTGAGATGATTCCCGGACAGCTTAAATCTAACCAAAATAACTTCAAAGCACAAATAAAGCTCATAAGAAATTATTCCGGATCATAAAGCCTCAATCTTTATCAAAATCTAAAAATTGGTCCAAAAGTCGACCCCATGGGCCCGGACCTCGAAACCCAACAAAGTTCACAAAACCAGACCACCCATTCCGATATGAGTTCAACCATACAAAAATTATCAATTTCCAATACCATTTCGTCCCTCAAGTCATGATATTTCATTTTGAAAACTTTCTAAAAAAACCACCATTTTCCTCAACTCAAAATACAAATTAAATGATAAAAACAATGATAAATTCATGGAATATATTAAATTCTGGGTGAAGAACACTTACCCAATCTATTTGCTTGAAAACCCCAAAAAGAAGCTCCTAGAACCGAAGTCTAAAACTCAAAATATGGAGAAAATGGAAAATCCTCGAATATAAACTCTCTGCCCAGGCGTGACCGCACCTACGACAAAATTAGCCGCTTCTGCGCAAACGCATGAGCGCATGACCAACCGCACATGCGCTCCCTCTCGCTTCTGCGCCCAAGGATCCACTTCTGCGGTGTTGTATATGCATACCATTTCTCCACATCTACGGAGACTACCAAGATGATCTCCTCTTGCACCTGCATCTCCACCTTTGTACCTACGACATCGCACCTACGCCCAAGGTCCGCAGGTGTGATTACACCAGAACTCATACCTCTTCACAATCATGGAAACCATCTGAAACGTGTCCGAAACACACCTGGGGGGCCCGGGACCCCGTCCAAGCATACCAAAAAAGTTCCATACCCTAAAACAAATCCGCTTGAGATCTCAAATCACATCAAACAACGACGAAACTACGAATCGCACCATAAATCGAACTTATGCACTTTCAAATCTTCCAACTTCTAAATCTCGTGCCGAAACCTATCAAACCAACCCCGACTGACGCTAAATTTTGCAGACAAGTTTCAAATGATATAACAGAGCTGTTCCAACTCTCAAAATTGTATTCTGACCCCGATATCACAAAAGTCAACTATTGGTCAAACTTCTCCATCTTCCAAACTTCAACTTTTCTATCTTTCGCCGAAATGCCTCAAATTATCCTACGGACCTCCAAATCCAAATACGGATGCGTGCCTAAGTCCAAAATTACCATACGAAGTTGTTGAGATCATAGAAAACCCATTATGTAGTTGTTTACTCAAAAGTCAAATTCCGGTCCAATTCTTACCGCTTAAGCTTCCAAAACTAGAATACTTCTTCCAATTCGACTCTGAATCATCCGGTAATTGATTTTAACCATGAACGCAAGTTGATGCACATAATATGAAGTTTTTCAAGACCTTATGCCACCGAATAGAACCTAAATTCTAAAAATGACCAGCCGGATCGTTACACTAGTCAATTACACTTATTTTTGCAACGATTCGACCGTTTATTTTAAGTAATTGCACTTTGCTCGGTAGTTTACGGGTATGAGTATCTCCATATGATGTAATGATTTATGTGAATCATATATTTTAGTTTTCAGGTTATTCGAAATCGAATTGGATGAATGAATTTCATTGTTGAAGATTTAAGTTGGAAGAATTGACCAAGTTTGACTTTTGTGAATTTGACCATGGAATGAAATTTTGATGGTTCCGTTTGGTCCAAATGGTGATTTTGGACTTGAGTGTATGCTCGGATTTATAATTGGATATTTCTAGAAAGTTTCGGCACAAATTGGCGAAAGTTGGAAATTTGAAATTTTGGAAAGTTCATAAGTTTGACCAGGAATTGACTTTGAGGATATCGGATTCAGATTGTGTGATGACTCGGCCAGTCGTCTCATGAGTTACCACTCCGTCTCCCCCATTTCTGCTTCTTATTACTTTGTTTATCGGTATTATGTATTATCGGGCTTGTTGGCTCGGGTTCGGAAAGGTTTTGGTAAGGTTTGAGACACTTAGTCTCTTTAGAGTGAGCTTAAGTTGAGAAAGTCAACTGGATGTTGACTTATGTGAAATAGGGCTCGGATGTGAATTTTGATGGTTCAGATAGCTTCGGGAGGTGATTTGGGACTTAGGAGCGTGATCGGAATGGGTTTTGGAGCTCCGGAGTAGATTTAGACTTAAATTGGCAAAGTTGGAATTTTGGCATTTTCCGATTGATAGGCGAGATTTTGATGTAGGGGCCAGAATGGAATTTTGGGAGTTGCATTAGGTTCGTTGTGTCATTTGGGTTGTGTGTACAAAATTTCAGGTCATTTGGATGTGGTTTGATAGACTTTTTGATCAAAAGCGGAATTTGGAATATTTTGGAACCTTAGGCTTGAATCTGAGGTGTTTAGGTTGATTCGATGTTGTTTGAGGTGTTTGAAGATTGGTATAAGTTTGGATAGTGGTTTAGGACTTGGTTGTGCTTTTGGTTGAGGTCCCAGGGGCCTCGGGGTGATTTCGCATGGTTGGCAGAAAGTTAGGATTTGGAAGTTTCAACTAAAGCTAAGTCTGCTGTCATAACCGCACCTGCGGCTAGGGGACCACAGGTGGAGGTTCGCAGAAGCAGAGATGGAGCCGCAGATGCGGCCAAGAGGAGATCAGCTGTAACCATAGAAGCGGCTAAGGGAGCGAACCTACAGTAGCGCAGGTGCGACAATGTGATCGCAGATGCGGAGATGAACCTTTAAGTGAAAACCGCAGATGCGGTGGGTTGGACTGCAGAAGTGGTTGCAGAAGCAGAATTTGGGCCGCAGGTGCGGAAACCCTGGGTCAGAAAGTATATAAACCCTCCTTTGCAATTTTCAACCTTTCTCCACCATTTGTAACGCGGTTTTGGAGATTTTTGGGGATTTTGAAGAGGGAATTCAAGGGAACTTCATTGAGGAAAGATTTTTGAACATAAAACTCATTCCTATGGTGCTACTTCGTTGACTAGGCTTGGAATTTATGGAAATTTGTGGGTAAATGTTGAAGAAACTAGGGCTTGAGATTGGAGACCTTTGAGTGAGGGTTTGAGGGGTCATTTGTGGTTGGATTTTGGGACTTTTGATATGAATGAACTCGTGGAGTGATAAGGATTCCGTTGATGTAAATTTTGTCGGATTTCGAGACGTGGGCCCGAGTGTCGAGTTTTGGTTAATTTCGAGATTCGTGTTATAATTTGATTTATTTCAAGTGGGCTTTGTTCCCTTAGTATATTGTGATGGTTATTTACTGATTTTGGTTAGATTTGGAGCATTCGGAGGCCGATTGGAGAGGCAAAGGCATCGCGGGCTAGAGTTTGGATCGGATATAAGTGAGTAATGATTGTAAATGTTGTCCTAAGGGTTTGAAACCCCGGATTTCACATCGTTGTGCCACTTTGAGGTGACGCACACTCTAGATGACGAGCGTGGGGTCGTGCACTGTTGGAGATTGTGACTTAGTCCATCCCGTGTGACTATTTTACCACGTATTTGATTGAAAACTGTTTGCTACCATCATGTTTTGGGCTGAATGCCGTATTTGGGCCTAGTGCCAACTGTTTTGGATCTTTAGGGGATTTTTACTACTATTCTTCACTATTTTGACTTCATATTTGTACTCAGTCATGCTGTATTCTACTGTTTTCATAAATCATCTATATTTACTCTATTTCGACATCTTAAATGATATTTTGGGCTGAGCATCATATTTTACTGTGCCCGAGTGGCTTTTAGTTATTTTCTGACCGAGTAGGGCCAAGGGCCTGTGTTGTGAGGTTAGTTTGTGATCGGTCTGCGCGCCGTAGCGGTATTGTACTGATTCATGATATTGAGGCCGAGGGCAGATTTGTGATGCCACAAGGTGGCTTGATATGAGACCGAGAGCTTATTTGATTATGCCACGAGATGGCTTGATATTGCACTTGGGCCGTAAGGGGCCCCTCCCGGAGTCTGTACATCACAGTGGCGCGGGTGCCCAGTGTGATATGTGATATAGCCCGAGGAGCTAATGTTGTTCCATGTTATTGCCCGAGGGGCCGATACGAGTGACTGTGAGACTCGAGGGGCTAATTCTGTTGGTACTTTTCCCGAGGGGCTGATTTTATGTGTCTATCTTTTCTCACTGCTTTTCATTCACTCATTTAAACTTCTAAAAGATGTTTTAAAGAGGTTTTCACTAAACTAAGGTGTTTTCACGAGCTTTCATTATTTTATTGCATTATATTGGTTTTATGCTGCCTCTCTATAGTATTTCGCTATGTTTTACGTGTTTTCTTATCGCTCAGTTGCCTTTACTTTTATTACTCACTGAGTTGGCGTACTCACATTACTCCCTGCACCCTATGTGCAGATTCAGGAGCCTTGGGTCCCGCTAGCGAGTGCTGATTGCTTTCAGCAGGCGGTTTAGAGTTCACTAGGTAGCTGCTCGGCGTTCGCAGCCCTGTGCTTCTCCCTCTTATCTTATTTTCCTTTGTATTAGTGTTGTAATAGACTGTGTAGTCTCTCTCATACTCTTAGATAAATTTTTAGATGCTCATGACTGGTGACACCCCGATGTCGGACTGTGTTTATATTCGCACTTGTTCTATTTCACTATATTTTGGGATTTATCACTTATTAATAACTTAAATATGAATTATTATAACTATTAATTGGACTGGGGATTGTGTCGGCTGGCCTTATATTCATGAGAGGCGCCATCACAACCGGGTTTAGGGTCATAACAAGTTGGTATCAAAGCCTAGGTTACATAGGTCTCACGAATCATGAGCAGGTTTAGTAGAGTCTCGCGGATCGGTACAGAGACATCTGTATTTATCCTCGGAAGGCTGCAGAACCTTTAGGAAAACTTCCTATTCTTGAAATTCTGGTTGTGCGAATCTATTGATCTGAGTACTAAACTTTTGTTATTCTATTCTCTCATAGATGGTGAGAACGCGCGCTATCGGTCGGGATGGACGGCCACCAGTACCACCAGCTGTAGCCACTAGGGGTCGAGGACGCGATCGAGGTCGCGGTAGGGGTAGGGGTGTAGCCCGCACAGCAGCTAAGGCAGCACGTGCAGATCCACCAGCCGCCCCAGTTCATGACCAGGTCCTAGCTGTGGATGCTCCAACAGCACCAACTCAGGCACTAGCTTTGCCCATTGTGATTCCGGGTCTTCAGGAGGCCCTGGCTCAGATTCTATCAGTATGCACTAGCCTAGCTCAAGCAGTCTCAGTTACTACAGCCGCAGCTACTTCTCAGGCCGGGGGAAGCACTCAGACTCCCATCGCTCGCACACCTGAATAGGTTGTGCAGGGACTTCAGACACCGGGGGCACCTCTAGCCTAGCCGGTTCCAGCTATTCAGGACTCTGTGGCTCCTGTTATACCAGAGGATGAGGAGCGTAGATTGGATAGGTTTGGTAGACTTCAGCCATTGACTTTCAGTGGTGCAGACGGCAAGGATGCCCAGGGTTTCTTGGACAAGTGTCAGAGGTTTCTTTGTACAACAGGTATTCTGGAGACCAACGGGGTCACTTTCACTACTTTTCAGTTTTCTGGAGCTGCCTTCACTTGGTGCGAGGATTATGAGAGGCGTAGGCTTGTTTGTGCAACACCCCTTACCTGGTAGCAGTTCTTTGTTCTCTTTTTGGAGAAGTATCTGCCACAGTCTCACAGAGAGGAGCTGCGTAGGCAGTTCGACTGGTTGCATCAGGGAGATTTAATTGTGACACAATATGAGATGAGGTTCTCATAGTTAGCCCGTCATGCTGTTTGGTTGGTTCCAATAGATAAAGAGAGGATCAGGAGGTTTGTTTATGGCTTCACTTATCAGTTTCGTATTTTCATGAGCAGGGCGAGGGTGTCTGGTGCTACTTTTGAAGAGGTTGTTGACATTTCTCGCAAGATTAAGTCAGTTTGTTGCCAGGAGCGAGATGAGAGGGAGGCCAAGAGGCCTCGAGGATCTGGTAGTTATGGTGGTGCTCCTTCGAGGGGTCAGTTTCAGCACGGCAGAGGCCGTCTATTCAGACATGCTCAGTCAGCTCGCCCAGGTTATTGTGGGGCGTCGTCGGGTCATAGTTCTCACAGTTCTCATCAGGGCCATTCATCACTTAGTGCCCTTCCAGCCCAGAGTTTGTCCCGTGCTCCATCAGTTCAAGGTTCTTCTATGCCAGGTGCATCTGCTAGTCATTCTGGTGCTAGGGGTTCCTTTCAGTCCCCATCTCTAGCACCTGAGAGTTTCTATGAGTGTTGAGATTTGGGTCATATGTGGAGGCAGTGTCTTCGTCATCTTGGAGGTTCATCTCAGCAGAGGAGTCAGCCATCGGCTTCAGCACCAGTTACTTCACCATCACCTACCCACCCAGCTAGTGGTGGAGGATAGTTAGCTAGGGATGCCCCAGAGGGGGACGTCGATCAGGTAGTAGTCAGGCCCGTTTCTATGCACTCCCATCTAGACCCGATGCTATTATTTCAGATGCTGTGATTACATGTATTGTTTCGGTCTGCCACAAAGATGTCTCTGTGTCATTTGATCTCGGTTCCACTTTTTCTTATGTTTTATCATATTTTGCTCGTTATTTGGATACACCTCATGAGTCTCTTATTTCATCTATTTGTGTATCTACTCCGATGGGCGATACTATTGTTGTGGACCGTGTGTACCAGTCGTGTATGGTGACTATTGGGGGTCTGGAGACCCGAGTGGACCTATTATTGCCCTGTATAGTGGACTTTGATGTGATATTGGGCTTGTATTGGCTATCTCCACGTCATGCTATTTTGGACTATCATGCTAAGATAGTGACATTGGCTATGCCTGGTGTACCACAGATTTAGTGGCGAGGTTCAACTGATTTTGTCCCCAGTAGGGTGATTTCGTTCTTGAAGGCCCATCGTATGGTTAGGAAGGGTTGTCTTTCGTACGTAGCCTTTGTGAGGGATGTCGGTACAGAGACTCCTAGCATTGATTTTGTTCCCGTTATAAGGGATTTTCCCGATGTGTTTCCTACAGACCTGTCGAGCATGCCACCGGACAGGGATAGTGATTTTGGTATTGATCTAGTGCTGGAAAACTCAGCCCATTTCTATTCCATCGTATCATATGGCACCAGCGGAGTTGAAAGAGTTGAATGAGCAGCTTCAGGAACTCCTTGATAAGGGGTTTATTCGGCCTAGTATGTCACCTTGGGGTGCGCCCATTCTATTTATGAAGAAAAAGTATGGCACGATGAGGATGTGCATTGATTACAGGCAGTTGAACAAAGTAACAATCAAGAATAAGTATCCTTTGCCTCGTATCGATGAATTGTTTGACCAGCTTCAGGGAGCGAGGGTGTTCTCCAAGATTGATCTCTGTTCAGGTTATCACCAGTTGAAGATTAGGGACTCGGATATTCTTAAGAAAGCCTTCAGGACCAGATACTGTCATTATGAGTTCCTTGTTATGTCTTTCGGGCTGACCAATGCCCCGGCAATGTTCATGCATTTGATGAACAACGTGTTTCGACCTTATCTTGATTCGTTCGTGATTGTTTTCATTGATGATATTCTGGTGTACTCGCATAATCAGGGGGATCATGTGGAGCATTTGAGAGTTGTGTTGCAGAGGTTGAAGGGGGAGAAGCTTTATGCAAAGTTCTCCAAATGTGAGTTTTGGCTCATTTTAGTGGTTTTGTTGGGGAACGTGGTGTCCAGCAAGGGTATTCAGGTTAACCCGAAGAAGGTAGAGGCGGTTCAGAGTTGGCCCAGACCGTCCTCAGCTACAGAAATTCATAGTTTTCTTGGTTTGGCGAGTTATTACCGCTGGTTTGTTTAGGAATTTTCATCTATAGTATCACCCTTGACCAAGTTGACTCAAAAGGGTGCTCTATTCAGGTGGTCGGATGAGTGTGGGAAGAGCTTTCAGAAGCTCAAGACAGCCTTGACCACAACTCTAGTGTTAGTTTTGCCATCAGCTTCAGGTTCATATACAATGTATTGTGATGCTTCGAGAGTTAGTACTGGGTGTATATTGATGCAGGAGGGTAGAGTTATTGCTTATGCTTCTCGCTAGTTGAAGCCCCATGAGAAGAACTACCATGTTCATTATTTGGAGTTGGATGCCATTGTTCACGCGTTGAAGATTTGGAGGCATTATTTGTATGGTGTGTCTTGTGAGGTGTTTACTAATCATCATAGCCTCCAGCACTTGTTCAAATAGAAGGATCTCAATTTGAGGCAGCGGAGATGGTTGGAGTTGCTAAAGGATTATGATATTACTATTCTATACCATTCAGGGAAGGCCAATGTGGTGGTCGATGCCTTGAGTAGGAAGGCAGTGAATATGGGAAGTTTGGCATATATTCCAGTTGGGGAGAGACCTCTTGCAGTTGATGTTTAGGCCTTGGCCAATCGGTTCGTGAGGTTAGATATTTCAGAGCCCAATCGGGTATTGGCTTCTGTGATTTCTCGGTCTTCCTTATTTGATCGCATCAAAGAGCGCCAATATGATGATCCTCATTTGCTTGTCCTTAAGGATAGAGTTTAGCATGATTATGCTAGAGATGTGACTATTGGTGATGATGGGGTGTTGATGATGCAGGGCCGGATATGTGTGCCCAATGTAGATAGACTTCGAGAGTTGATTCTGGAGGAGGCCCATAGCTCACAGTATTCCATTCACCCGAGTATCGCGAAGATGTATCAGAATCTGAGACAGCACTATTGGTGGAGGAGAATGAACAAGGACATTGTAGGGTTTGTAGCTCGGTGTCTCAATTGGCAGCAGGTGAAATATGAGCATCAGAGACCGGGTGGCTTGCTTCAGTGGATGGATATTCCAGAGTGGAAGTGGGAGAGGATCACTATGGATTTTGTAGTTGGACTCTCATGGACTTTGAAGAAGTTCGATGCTATTTGGGTGATTGTGGATCGGCTGACCAAGTGTGCGCACTTCATTCCTATGTGTACTACCTATTCTTCAGAGCGGTTGGCAGGGATCTATATTCGAGAAATTTTTTGTTTGCACGGTGTCCCAGTTTCCATCATTTCAGATAGAGGTACTCAGTTTACATTGCAGTTTTGGAAAGTGGTGCAGAGAGAGTTGGGTACTCAGGTTGGGTTGAGCACAACTTTTCACCCTCAGACGGACAGGCAGACCGAGCACACTATTCAGATATTGGAGTACATGTTGCGTGCTTGTGTCATTGATTTTGGAGGGTCATGGGATCAGTTTCTATTGCTCGCAGAGTTTGCTTATAACAACAATTACCAATCGAGTATTCAAATGGCTCCATATGAGGCTTTGTATGGGAGGCGGTGTAGATCTCCAATCGGTTGGTTTGAGCCGGTTGAGATTAGGCTATTGGGTACAAACTTGGTGCAAGATGCTTTAGACAAGGTGAAGGTGATTTAGGAGAGGCTTCATACAGCGCATTCGAGACAAAAGAGTTAGGCTGACAGAAAGGTTCGGGATGTGTATGGTCGGTGAGAAGGTTCTATTGAAGGTTTCACCCATGAAGGGTGTTATGAGATTTGGGAAGAATGGTAAATTGAGTCCTCGGTTTATTGGGCCTTTGAGGTGCTTCAGAGGATTGGGGAGGTGACTTATTAGCTTGCTTTGACACCCAGCTTATCGAGTGTGTATTCGATATTCCATGTTTCTATGCTCCAGAAGTATATTGGCAACCCGTCTCATATTTTGGATTTTAGCACGGTTCAGTTGGATGATGATTTGACTTATGATGTGGAGCTAGTGGCTATTTTGGAGCGTCAGGTTCGAAATTTGAGGTCAAAGGATATAGCTTCAGTGAAAGTGCAGTGGAGAGGTCGGTTTGTGGAGGAGGCTACCTGGGAGACCAAGCGGGAGATGCAGAGCAGATATCCTCACCTATTTGAGGCTTTAGGTATGTTTCTTGACTCGTTCGAGGATGAACGTTTGTTTAAGAGGGGGAGGATGTGACGACCCGGTCAGTCGTCTCATGAGTTACCGCTCTGTTTCCCCCATTTCGACTTCTTATTTCTTTGTTTATCGGTATTATGTGTTATCGGGTTGGTTGGCTCGGGTTCGAAAAGGTTTTGGTAAGGTTTGAGACACTTAGTCTCTTTTGAATGAGCTTGAGTTAGAAAAGTCAACTGGATGTTGACTTATGTGAAATATGCTCGGATGTGAATTCCGATGGTTCGGATAGATTCGGGAGTTTATTTGGGACTTAGGAGCGTGATCGGAATGGGTTTTGGAGGTCCGGAGTAGATTTAGACTTAAATTGGTGAAGTTGGAATTTTAGCGTTTTTCGGTTGATAGGTGAGATTTTGATGTAGGGGTCAGAATGGAATTTCGGGAGATGTAGTAGGTCTGTTGTATCATTTAGTATGTGTGTGCAAAATTTCAAGTCATTTGGACGTGGTTTGACAGACGTTTTTATCAAAAGCGGAATTCAGAAGATTTTGGAACCTTAGGCTTGAATCCGAGGTGTTTTGGTTGATTCGATATTGTTTGAGGTGTTTTGAAGATTGGTATAAGTTTGGATAGTAGTTTAGGACTTGGTTGTGCTTTTGGTTGAGGTCCCGGGGGCCTCAGGGTGATTTCGGATGGTTGGCGGAAAGTTAGGGATTTGGAAGTTTCAGCTGAAGCTAAGTCTGCTGTCATAACTGCACCTACGGCTAGGGGACCGCAGGTGCGGGCTCACAGAAATGGAGATGGAGCCGCAGATGCGGACAAGAGGGGATCAGCTGGAACTGTAGAAGCGGCTAAGGGAGCGCATCTGCGGTAGTGCAGGTGCGAGAATGTGATTGCAGATGCGGAGATGGACCTTTAAGTAAAAATCGTAGATGTGGTGGGTTGGATCGCAGAAGCGGTAGCATAGAAGCAGAATTTGGGTTGCAGTTGCGGAAACCCTGGGCTAGAAAGTATATAAACCCTCCTTCACGATTTTCAGCCTTTCTCCACCATTTGTAACATGATTTTGGAGCTTTTGGGGGATTTTGAAGAGGGAATCCAATGGAGCTTCATTGAGGTAAGATTTTTGAACATAAAACTTGTTCCTATGGTGTTATTTCGTTGATTAAGCTTGAAATTTATGGAAATTTGTGGGTAAATGTTGAAGAAACTAGGACTTGAGATTGAAGACCTTTGAGTGAGGTTTTGAGGGGCCATTTGTGGTTGGAGTTTGGAACTTTAGATACAAATGAACTCGTGGAGTGATAAGGATTCCGTTGATATAACTTTTGTCGCATTCCGAGATGTGGGCCCGGGGGTCCGTTTTTGGTTAATTTCGGGATTCGTGTTGTAATTTGATTTCTTTCAATGGGCTTTGTTCCCATAGCATATTTTGATAGTTATGTACTGATTTTGGTTAGATTTGGATCATCCGGAGGCTGATTCGATAGGCAAAGGCATCGCGGGCTAGAGTTTGGACCAGATAGGGGTGAGTAATGATTGTAAATGTTGTTCTGAGGGATTGAAACCTCGGATTTCACATCATTGTGATACTTTGAGGTATGCACACGCTAGATGACGAGCGTGGGGTCATACACCATTGGGTATTGTGACTTATCCATCCCGTATGACTGTTTTACCACGTATTTGATTGAAAACTATTTGCTATCATCATGTTTTGGGCTGAATGCTGTATTTGGGCCTCGTGCCAACTGTTTTGGATCCTTAGGGGATTTTTACTACTATTCCTCACTGTTTTGACTTCATATTTGTACTCAGTCATGTTGTATTCTATTGTTTTCATAACTCAGCCATATTTACTCTAGTTTGACATCTTAAATAATATTTTGGACTGAGCATCATATTTTACTGTGTCCAAGTGGCTTTTAGTAATTTTCTGACCGAGTAGGGCCGAGGGCCTGTATTGTGAGGTTAGTTTGGGATCGGGCTGCGCGCCGCAGTGGTTTTGTGGTGATTCATGATTTTGAGGCCGAGGGCCGATTTGCGATGCCATAAGGTGGCTTGATATGAGGCCAAAAGCCTATTTGATTATGCCACGAGATGGCTTGATATTGCGCTTGGGCAGTAAGGGGCCCCTCCCGGAGTCTGTATACCCCCACAGTGAGCGCGGGTACCCAGTGTGATATGTGATCTAGCCTGAGGGGCTGATGTTGTTCCATGTTATTGCCCGAGGGGCCGATACGAGTGATTGTGAGATAGCCCGAGGGGCTGTTTCTGTTGGTACTTTGCCCGAGAGGCTGATTTTATGTGTCTATCTTTTCTCACTGCTTTTCATTCACTCATTTAAACTGCTAAAAGATGTTTTAAATAGGTTTTCACTGAACTAAGGTGTTTGCACGAGCTTTCACTATTTTATTGCATTGTATTAGTTTTATGCTGCCTCTCTCTAGTATTTCGCTGTATTTTACGTGTTTTCTTATCACTCAACTGCCTTTACTTTTATTACTCACTGAATTGGTGTACTCACATTACTCCCTGCACCCTATGTGCAGATTTAGGAGCCTCGGGTCTTGCTAGCGAGTGCTGATTGCTTCCAGCAGTCGGTTCGGAGTTCACTAGGTAGTTGCTCGGCGTTCGCAGCCCAATGCTTCTCCCTCTTATCTTATTTTCCCTTGTATTAGTGTTGTAATAGACTGTGTAGTCTCTCTCATACTTTTAGATAGATGTTTAGATTCTCATGACTGGTGACACCCCGATTTCGGGCTGTGTTTATTTCCGCACTTGTTCTATTTCACTCTATTTTGGGATTTATCACTTATTAATAACTTAAATATGAATTATTATAACTGTTAATTGGATTGGGGGATTGTGTCAGCTAGCCTTATCTTCATGAGAGGTGCCATCACGATCTAGTCCGAATTTAGGGTCGTGACAGATTGTGGTTCCAGGAATTTCAATAGCTTCGTTATGTCATTTGGAACTTGTGTGCAAAATTTAAGTTCATTCCGGATTGATTTGATATGTTCCAGCGCGAGTTTGAAAGTTGAAAGTTCATTTAAGTTCGATTTGAGGTGTGATTTGTCGTTTTGATGTTGTTATGTGTGATTTAAGGCCTCGAGTACGTCTGTGTTATGTTATGAGACTTGTTGGTATACTTGGAGGGGATTCCTAGGGGCTCGGGCGTGTTTCGAATTGATTTCGGTACATTTTTCTTTATGTTTTCATTGATGGTTGTTGTTGGTTTCTGGTGCCTCGATTGTCCTTTGAGATCCAGAAGATGGGTACGCGATCGCGTAGAGGAAGTTTGGAGCTGGGCATTTTCTTCATCACGATTGCGATAGGGTGACCGCATTTACATAGGGTCATGTGGGTTACTGTCTGCGTTCACGTGTGAGGAACTACGGTCTGCGTTCACATAGGGTCATATGGGTTACTGTCTGCGTTCGGGGGGGTTTGGCTATTTTTGTATTTTTGGAGCTCGGATGGAGGCGATTCTTGAAGTAATTTTCACCATGTGGACTGGGATAAGTGGTCTCTACTCATTTTTTTATTTTATGTCATGAATCTATCTTCGTTTTTGGTATTTGATATGGGTTCTAAAAGAGAAAATTGGGGATTTTAGCCTAAACTGTCATAAAGTAAATGTTTTAGTTTCTAATATTGATTCGGAGTCGGATTTGAGTGAAA
Organism: Nicotiana sylvestris; assembly: GCF_000393655.2. Lineage (NCBI taxonomy): Eukaryota > Viridiplantae > Streptophyta > Magnoliopsida > Solanales > Solanaceae > Nicotiana > Nicotiana sylvestris. Next base: position 149,658,832 of record NC_091062.1, on the reverse strand, counting down.
CTAGTATGGTTGGACTCGTAATTACATGAGTTATCAGATTTTGTGAGTTTTGCCGGGTTCTGAGGTGAGGGCACGGTTGGACTTTTGGGATGATTTTTGGGCTTTGATTAAAGATTCGACCTTTATCGATTGTGTTTGTTTCCTTTGGCATTATATGATGTATTTGAGTTGCTTTTGTATAGTTTCGAGCCGTTTGGAAGTCAGTACGCGCGTGATGGCATTTTTAGAGCATCGCTTGGCTTGCTCGGCATTAAAATTGGCTTGGTCGAGGTAAGTAACACTTCTAAACTTGGTGCTGAGGGTATGAAACCCTGAATTACGTGTTATGTGATTGATGTTGAGGTGATGGGCATGCTAGGTGACAGGCGTGAGGGCGTGCACCGTAGTAACTATGATTTAGTTGATTCCACGGAACTGTATAGCTATCTTATCTGAACATTTTTATTGTACTCTATGTGATAGAGCACTTGAGTTGTGATCCATGTTTGAGACCATGTCTAGGCTATATGTTTATCCTGTTGGGACCCACTGAGGTGATTTATGTTGTTGATTATCTGCTTACATTGCAATAACATACTCAGTCATATGCATATCATATCCCAGTCTCCGTTACCATTTATTGATATATCACATCATTATTGTTGGGCTGATTTCATGACATTGTGAGCCCGAGAGACTGGAGAGATTGATGACTAAGTGAGACCGAGGGCCTAATGGTGAGGATGTTTATGAGATCGGACTGCACGCCGCAGTATGTTTTATTGATTTATGATGGGAGTGTGAGCACGTGATTTTTGCCCTATAGGAATTACTCCCATAAAATACAAGAAAAATAATTTTCTCCATTTTTTAAAATTTTATAGGATTTTGTGAAAATTCGTGCTAATTATTTGCATTTTTCTGTGCATGTTTATTTTTATTAAAAATCATGAAAAATCCAAAAAAATACCATGCATTGTATTTAGGTCATTTTTTATATTTTTTTAGGATAATTCGTCAATTATTTGCTTTATTAAAATTGAAAATCACAAAAATTGGCTTACTTTTGTATTTTTAGCCTTTTAATTTTAAATTAGTAATTTCCTCTTTTAATATAGGAGTAATTAATTTTTATAAATATTATAGTAGATAATTAATTTAATTTTGTAGATTAATTCAATTTAGGGATTTGATTTAAGTTTTGTTTAATTAATTAAAAAGGGAAAAAGAAAAAAAAACAATCATAAAAAAGAGGAAAATTAGAAAGGAAAAGGGCTGCTAGACCCAACCCCTTTGACCCAAAATCCGGTTTACCCGCCCAGACCCATGCCCAACCTACGCCCAAACCCGACCCATCCCAATTATAACACACAAAAGAAAAGAAAACCTAAATCTCCCAAGACCCAAACGACAACACTGTTCTTCTACTCCAAACAACCGAATTCCTTCCCAAAAATTGCCAAAATTCAGGCGAGTGAAACCCAAACTCGCACCACGCGTTTTACCTTCTCTCATCTTGCCATAGCTAACCGTTTTTGACAGATTTCCTCTCCTTCACATGCTCTCTTTGATTTTATTTCGGATTTTTACCTTTCGGATAATATATGAAAAAATGGGGAGCGTTGGATTGGATTGAATTTGATCGACTCCCTCCATTTGTCCATTTTTCATCAGAAGAAGGGAAAAATCTCAAAATTCGGGGTGAAAATCTGTTTGGGAGAGGATTTTTCGTTTGGGGAATTTTCTTGGAGATAAAGGAAGAAGGTTCGAGATCTTTGGAGGGATATATAAGGTGAAACCCTTTTCTTGTAGAGGGGAGTTTTTGGAGAGATTTTTTCGGAGAGAGGATTTTTGGGATATTTTTCAGAGGAGATTTCTAGGTCTGAGATTTTTGAGAAAAAAATTAGGGTTCTAAAAGTTTTTCTTCTTCTCTATTGTTCAACCTCATTTTTAGTTCCAGAACAAGTAAAAATACAAAAAAAAAGAGAAATATGTTCAGTGTTCTGTGCTTCCATTTTTAATTTCGATTATTGTCTAAAAATTTCGAAATACGTAGGTTCTATTTTTTTATTTCAATCTGGATTTTGTTAAAAATGGAATTCGATTGAGTTCGAGAGTCGGGGTTGATTCGAGTCCATCGCGCTTGCTGCTAAGGCTCAGATTTCAGTATTTGATTTTCCTTTCGAGCTTGTTGTTTAGCTTTCTACTGTTTGTATCACATTCAAACATCAAAGTATAATCGAAATTTCGATTTTCAGGTTGCTCTCTTATCTTTTACTGCTTTCATGTGAATCTAAATGATAAATGCTAAGTCAATCTAACTAGAGTATATTTAAGATGTGGTTTGAATGAGTATATGTTGGATTATCCCTTAAGTGTAGATTTGCTTGGTTTAGTATGTGTTGATTAAGAGTTGGCTGATTTGTGATGGCTAAAAAGATCGTAAAGCAGTGATGTATCCTGTTGGCTGTTGTCGTGAGTTTTCTTTTGGCTCGTTTTGCAGTTTAAGCACGAGATGAATGTTGGAACTCTAATGTTCTGTGATTTTGTTAGCTTAGCTTAATACATCTAATTTTTTGAAATCGGCAAGAAGCGGGCTGTAGGATTTTAGCCTTTGATTTTCGTTTCTTCCTGTTCTGTTTTGGAAGTTCTTTCATATAAAATCACAAGTTCTTCACATTTTCCTCGGACTTCAAAAATCAGAAAAAAAATGTGAAATATTAGTTCCCTTTTATTTTCGATTCCTGGGCAGCAAAAATGGGAGTTTATGTGAGGTTCAAGTTGATTTTCGGTCTTAATTCGAGGTGTCGTTCGAAGTGCGATTCTCAAACTTGATTGACTTTAACTGCCGTCTCAAGTTTGGTTATGTCGGTCTCTCGATTTCAGTCCATTGCCTGCCGAGGTTCTGTTTATGATTTTGTTGCTTGTGAGCCTCAAAACAGTCTAGGCATCTGAATTCCAAATTCATTTAAAAGTCCCTCTTTTCTTTTTTCTTTATGTGTGCTGTTAGCTTAAGGTGTTGTGATGAATGACCTGATATTGCCTAATCTTCCTCATTGATATAAGAACTGTTATGTTGCCTTTAATTCCATTTCGAATGAACTTTGTTGTTTATCCTTGATTATGGTATATGTCATTGTTTCATTTCCGCCAAATGAAAGAGGCATTACTGGTGTCGTTGATTAGGATAATTTCATTTCCATTGGGATTGGACTTGCTTCCTTGTACTGATAGCAACCAAATTGCTAATGTGAGTATCTGTTACTTATTTGAACTACGCTAGGAGCTAGCCTTATTTTGATCGAGGAATTTAACACGATGCTAGCCCACATTTTTTTGTAAATAATTTTATATTTCTTAGTGATAAAATTGGTCTCGCATCTCTAAGTTTTAGGGAAAATTTTGTTAACATTGACAATATACTTTAGGCATGTTCTTAATAAATCTATCATCGTGATTATGTATATGTTCGTGTAACATAATTACGATTCTAATAAAAATCAATTCGGAGTATGCGTTCGCGCAACTTCGGCCAAATTTTTTAATAATGATAAAGCGTTATTAATTGTGGACACGTTTGCGTTACATGATTTTTGACGCGCCAAACAAATGGGTACACATACGTGTGACTCATTTCAAGATAATTTTCTTAATTAAGAAGCGGTGAAAGGTAAATGCATATAGGTTTTAGAATTAGTAGTTAGACAATTTAATAAGTCAAGTAAGATCAAAGCGACCGTTCTAGAACCACGGAACTCGGGAATGCCTAACACCTTCTCCCGGGTTAATAGAATTCCTTTCCCAGATTTTTGTGTTCGCGGACTGCAAAACAGAGTCAATCTTTCCTCGACTCGGGATTTAAACCGGTGACTTGGGACACCATAAATTATCCCAAGTGGTGACTCTAATTTTTAATTAAATAATCCCGTTTCGATTGTCACTTGAATTGGAAAAAACTCCCTTATACCCCTTTGGAGGTAGTAAAAAGGAGGTGTGACAGCTCAGGCGACTCTGCTGGGGAACGAACCCAGAATCTCTGGTTCAGGGTTCAAGAATTTGAGCTTGTTAATATGATTTTGCTTGGCTTTGTTTATTGTTGATATTACTGTATTTTGTGAATCTTTTGTGCTAATTACTGCCTATTTACCACTTTGATATTGTTTGAATTGTATATAACTGTCTTCTTATGCCACCCCTCTGAGTCTTCTGAAAATGCTACACGCATTCGCGTGGCCCGCTTTTTCTGTAGAAATTATACCAAATAGAACGAGGCTCGGCAAGCGACAAGGCCAGGTAGACTTCAGTGCTCCCGGTACGTCGCCCCCTCTTCGGCCCCAGTTGTCCCGCTCGGGTACCCCAAGTCTAGAACAAAAACCCCAGGATCTAAACCTAGAAAAACACAGCTTCATGCTGGATCCCTAGTAGGAATGCTTGTTGGCATCACATGCATTTGACTTAGGGGGCTCAACACAGGGATTGGGTTCGTCTAAGACATATGTGCCCAAAATAAACAGACCATCCTAATGCATTCTATGTGCTATGTGAATATTTATTTGTTTCGGCTTGCATGCTGACCGGCTAGGAAAATAAAGCAAAAGGAAAACCAAGAGTGATGTAGGGAAGGAAATAAAGCCCGATTCTAAAAAAAACCGGTATTTGAAAACATCCCGAAACTCTGCCAAAATTTTTCAAAAAAAAAGAGAAAAGAAAGAGAGTTATTTCAAAAGAGTCAAACACTGTGTCCTTTTCAAATGTGTCAAAGTTGACCGAACTACGCAGGTCTGATTCTCATTGGATATGGGATACGTAGGCAACCTACATAAGGTTCGGCCTTATTTTTTTGAAAAAACAAGAAAAAGAGAGTTAGTGGTCAAGTGAATGTAGTTTGGAGTTTTGGTCAAAATAAGTCGATCCAGCTTCAGCAATGTCTTAAACCGTTCTTGCCGAGATAGCCTTAGAGTATTTCCAGTTTGCCAAAAGGCTATTTTCGTAAAAAGAACGGACAAGCTTGTGAAGTGTCATAAAATAGTCCTACCCGGCCTCAAAATTCATATAGAATTGGGAAGGGGCCACGTCTGTAAAAACAGTCATTTGGCTAAAATTGGCATATATGGGAAGGAATCATGGTCCTTGATTTTTTTTTCGCGTAAAAAACAAATTTTTGGAAACCTGTTTTACAAAAAAAAGTCCACTAGAGTCAACCCTAACCTTAACCTCCCACAGGAACAAATGAATACTATCCATGATCCGCCAGAAGTGGTTAGGGAATAGGCTCAGTTGCACTTGCGTATGTGGTGGAATGATCTAGATGAAGATGGTCAGAAATGGGTGAAAAAGCAGTTGGGTGCCCTTATAAACATTTTTGAGATTAAACCACGGGAAGATTTAATCAAGGCTTTGGTAACTTTCTGGGACCCTGCCCACAATGTTTTTCATTTCTCGGACTTTGAGATCACCCCTACTTTGGAGGAAATGGCTGGATACATTGAGTTTGGCTGGGATTTGAGGAAGCAACAACTTATATTTCCGAGGGCTCCGTCGGTGCACAAGTTCTTTGACCTCCTAAATATCAGTAAACAGATGAAGAAAGCCCATGTAAAAAAGGGTGTTGTGTTTTCCATTTCTTATACTTCAAGTTCGGGCACTCAGCTGGTTTCGAAACGCATGAAAAGGGTTTGAGAAATAAACAAGATAAGGGCCTTTGGCAAATTCATCGTCGGTTTGCGTTTATTGTAGCGTTCTTGGGGATTATGGTTTTTCCAAATGAGGAAGGGACAGTGTATATTCGTATGGTTAGAATTGCACAAATCCTCACTACCAAGGAAGATCATACACTTGTCCCGTTGGTGCTGGCGGATATTTATTGAGCATTGACATTATGCAAAGTCGCGGCTCAATTATTTGAAGGTTGCAATGTCCTTCTACAAATGCGGTTGATCGAGCATCTTCGCCATCACCCCTGATTCATGAGTTATGGTTCGAGCCCGGGTAACTTCATCGCCAATTACGAGAAGAGGGTAAAGGATTACCACGTGCCAGAAAGGTTTGAAGCATGGGTCTCCCACTTGAAAGCTCTCAAAGCAGGTCAGGTCGAGTGGACTATAGGATGGATCCCGAGGACAGAAGCCATATACATGACTACTACCAAGGGCTACCTGAGGTTGATGGGTGTAAAGAGTATCCAGCCATATGTGCCATAGAGGGTCTTGAGGCAATTGGGAAGATATCAGATTGTGCCCGAAGATGAAGATCTAAGCACCCAGGTCATAGAGTTGCATCCAGAAGTTGCATTGCCCGAGGCTTTAGTTCAGCAGGATTGGAATAAATGCCGGTATTTGAAAAATGGCACTCAGGTACCAGATGTGGCAAAGGGGGAAGTAGATCCAAACTATGCTGCTTGGTTTGAGAAAAGGTCTTGCGTAAACAACGATCTAGAGCCCGAGCCCGAGAGGCCTGCCAAAATACCTCATATTCAAGCTTTTGACAACAAAATACAAGAAAGGTTGGCATGAGGGAAAAAGAAAAGACATATCAAGTTGAGATTCATGCCTTGAAAGAAAAACTGAGAAACATGGAATTCAACAATGATCTCCAAGCACAAAAAGCCGAAGGCGAAAAGAAAAGGTTAGACAAAGAAAATGATGCCCTTCGAGCCCAGATTCAGAAAATAAAAATAGCAGCTGAAAACCCCGCCAGAAGTGCAAAAGATGGAAAGCTTATAGATAACATTAGGCTGAAGGTGAGTGAGTATAGTTTTGACTTGAACAAGGCAGAGGGTGAATTAGCAAGGGCTCGAACAAAATTGGCTAAGAATGCGGAAGAACGAGAGTGCTTGGTTAAACAGTTAAAATAAAAATATGACAATGAGATTGTGGGGTTGAAGAAAAGGGTCACCATCTTTGAGAACAAAATGATCAAGTAAGCAAAAGACTTTAAGGCAGAAAGAGAACATTGTTATGCAGCAATGGCACAATTAGAAAGAGATTTGCAACAACTTCAAGAATAGAATCATGTAGCCGAATAGACTTTGGAAGCCAGGGCCCAGTAGATTGGGCGTTTGTTGCAAGAAAAGGGTATCATAAGAGAGAGAGTCAGAAGGATCGCCGACTACATCACGATGAAGTGCAGCAGTTGTGAGGATATGACTAGATCCATGTTCTTTGTCATTGTGATGACCTTTGTCCGCCAGATAATGGAAGATCTCTACCACCTCCAAGGGGATTTAGCGCATAGGCCCGTGGCGAGACTGAATGATGTCCTGTGGGCCCCAGGAGCAGTTGAGGCGTTGATGTATTCGTGATTTTCATTGGAGCCTGTTAGTATATTTTCGAGTCTGTATTTTCATCTTTTTGTTGGAGTCTGTTAGTTTGTTTTTGAGTCTGTATTTTCATCAAAGTCTGTCAGTGTCTTTTTGAGTCTGTTAGTTTTTGAGTCTTTGTAATCAAAGCATTTTTCTTTTTATGAAAATATAAAAATCCCAAAATATTTTATTACTTATTTTTATCCCCTAGAACTACGCTTGGTCTGATTCAGGCGGTGTCATGATATGTAGGCAATCTCCATAGGATTCGATCATAACTAAAACAAAAAGAAGGGAGAAAAGAAAAGAAAAAGAGAGGAAAACGAGAAAAAAAAAGAGAAAGAAAAAGAAAAAGAGAGCAAAAACAAAAGAAAAAGAGAGAAAATAAGAAACCGTGAGAAGGAAACAATCGCAAAATAAGAAAGAAAAATGAGAGAGTAAAGAACAACGAGAAATCAAGAAGAGAAAGGTGTAAGTGAAAGGAGAGAAAGAGAAGTTGCAAATGGAAATAAGGAAAAGTCGGGATGACGCAAGCAACCGATCAAATGCATAATAGAGACGGTTAACTCCTTAGGTGCATTCATTTCTCAAATGTGCGGTTGCCTATCTGTTAAGCTCTAATCACTAACAAGTTTGTTGTTGACAAACCAGTACAGGAAGGTGGTTAGTTTGTTTGGCATTCTGGCAACTCACCCATACAACACCCGGTCCAAAAACAAATCAATCATGGCTAACCAGGAACTTGATGCGAGTGTTATCAATATTTCGAGGGAGGGGGAAGAGTCGGATGTCAATTTGAAAGAAGAGATGTATAAGTTGAAACAACAAATGGCCGAGATGTATCAGGCATGGGTAAAAAGGCACCCACCACCACTTTATCCTGCCAACCCTGCCTTCGTCCCTCCATTGGCTCAGTCTCAGGAACCTCCTGCTACTGATTTATCCCCGAGCTTTCCCATTTACCACCACTACCAGAGCACCACCTCCCAAACACCACAAGCCCCGCCACCTAAACCAGTTTCATACCCTTCTCCACCAGCCACTCCTGTCTTCGTGGCACCCCCACCCGCTACACTACACAGATCCTCCAGTGAGCCCTTATTCCAAGCCCATGATAACCAATATTCCCCCCCGGAGCCAACTTTCAAAGCTCCAGAACCCTATTCCTACACTCCTATTTTTGATCTCCCTATGGAAATTGGGAAACCATCTAAAAATTCGAACATGAGGAGATGTTCAGAAAAGTTAAAAGCCTGGAATAGTCATTCAGAGACATGCGGGGGTTGGGAGGTCAGGTAAGTGTGGGTTACAAAGATCTATGTCTATTTCCAGATGTGCAATTGTCGGCAGGGTTTAAGATGCCCAAGTTTGATTTGTATGATGGGCACGGTGATCCAGTAGCGCATTTGAGAGGTTTTTGTAGCAAAATGAGGGGAGCTGGCAGGAAAGACGAGTTTCTAATGGCATATTTTAGTCAAAGTCTGAGTGGTTCGGCGCTGGAGTGGTATACCCGGCAGTATCACGGAAGGTGGTATACATGGGATGATCTAGCCCAAGCATTCGCTTGTCACTTCCAGTACAATCTCGATATCATTCCGGATCGTCTATCCTTAACAAAGATTGAGAAAAAGCACAATGAAAGCTTCAGGGAGTATGGTTTTCGGTGGAGAAAACAGGCAGCAAGGGTGGACCCTCCAATGAAAGAAAGTGAAATAGTGGATTATTTTCTGCAGGCCTTAGAACCTACTTGTTACGGTCATCTGGTATCAGCTATAGGCAAGTCCTTCAATGAAATGGTGAAGATGGGCGATATGGTAGAAGAAGGGCTCAAGACAAACAAAATCATGAGCTATTCGGCTATCAAGGCAACCACCCAGGCCATTCAAAGTGGAACTGGGGGAGTAATTGGAAAGAAGAAGAAAGAGGATATAGCAACAATTGATTCAGAAGTTTGGTTCAGACACAGGGGCTCACCTCAACACTATAATCAGCCTCGACCCCACCACTAAACCACTATGAGACTCACGGATTGACGCAGTCGGGGAGATGCTTTGACCCCGAGGAGCTAAGAAAAGCTAAAACCTCCAAAGATAACCTAGTGCTAGTAAAGAAAGATGTGACCGAAGAAGAGGCAGAAGAGTTTTTAAGAAATATGAAAGTGTAAGACTATTCCATTGTGGAGCAGTTGAGGAAGACGCCTGCTTAGATTTCACTGTTGTCATTGTTAATCCATTCAGACGAGCACCATCGAGCTTTGATGAAAATCCTAAATGAGGCTCACGTTCCTAACAAACTCTCAGTAAACCATTTGGAAAAGGTAGCAAACAAGATATTTGAGGTAAACAGAGTCAGTTTTTCTAATGATGAGTTGCCCGTGGAGGGTACTGAGCACAATAGAGCCCTCTATCTTACGGTGAAATGCAAAGATTCCATGGTTACTCGGGTATTAGTCGACAATGGTTCTAGTGCAAACATTTGCCCTCTTTCCACTCTGAACAAATTGAAAGTGGATGATGAAAGAATTCACAAGAACAGTATTTGTGTTCGGGGGTTCGATGGTGGAGGGAAAGATTCAGTCGGTGACATAGTGCTCGAGCTGACAATAGGACCAGTTGAATTTACCATGGAGTTCCAGGTGCTAGATGTGGCTGTTTCTTACAATCTACTGTTGGGTCGACCCTGGATTCATGCTGCCAAAGTAGTCCCGTCTACACTGCATCAGATGGTCAAGTTTGAATGGGACAGATAGGAAATCGTTGTGCACGACGAGGATAACTTATGCGCTCACAGTGATGTCATTGTACCATTCATTGAGGTTGACGACGACAAGGGGCCATGGGTTTATCAGGTTTTTGACACGGTGTCAGTAGAGAAAATTCTAGAAGGGAAGTGCGTTCCAATTCCGAAGGTAGCTGCCGCATCAGTCATGGTAGCCGTTGAAATGTTGAAAAATGGTTTTGTACCTGGCAAGGGTCTGGGTGCATCTCTGCAAGGTATCGTACAGCCAGTGTCCCTCCCCAAAAACTTGGATACATTTGGTTTGGGATTCAAGCCCACAGTTATAGACGTGAAAAGAGCCAGAAAGTTAAAACAGAGGGCATGGGTCCTCCCAAAGCCTGTCCCATTTCTCTCCAGATCATTTGTCAGGCCTGGCACCAAGAAACGCCCAGTAACAATAGTTCCCAGCTCTGTGGTTGGTCATAATAAAGAGTTGATTGAAAGGTTCGAAAAGTTGTTCAACGAGGTAAACATGGTGGAAGCTAGAGAGGGTTCCAGCAAGGCGGATGTGAAATTTGTTGGGCCCAGTGCAAAGATTAACAATTGGGAAGCTACTCCTTTCCCCACCATGAAGGAGTTTTGGTAGTTTGCTTTGATTTTCTTTTAGTTTATCTAGATTATTCCAGGGTTGTAATTCAGATTCTATGTTCCGTCCATTTGGATGTATAAACCTTGTTATCTTTTAATTTCAATGAAATGCAATTTCCCTTTTTCATCATTCCTGATAGTTTTTATTTTTGTTTTTCTTTTCTTCCTTGTACAGTTTTTTTTATACTGGTTTCAATGACATGACATACATGAGGAATCTTTGGCCCAGTCTTAAAAGCCAAGCTAATTCTGAGATAATAATTCAAAAAATAGAGTGTAATGATGAATCAGAATACGATGAGGATGAGGCCTTTGAAGAGATTAGTAAAGAATTAAGCCATTTTGAAGAAAAACCCAAGCCTAACCTGAGTGATACATAAGCAATCAATTTAGGGGACCCCGATAAAATTAGAGAAACTACGATAAGTGTCCATATTGAAAACAACTCAGGGAAGAGATAATCAAAGCGTTGTTTGAGTACAAAGATATTTTTGCATGGTTATATGACGACATGCAGGGTCTAAGCACTGACTTGGTGGTTCACAAATTGCCCACTGACCCGGCATTCCCTCCCGTCAAGCAGAAGTTGAGGAAGTTTAAAACTGATCTGAGTGCGAAGATTAAAGAAGAGGTCATCAAGCAGTTTGGTGCAAAAGTCATTCGAGTCACGCGGTATCCTACGTGGTTAGCCAATATAGTGCTTGTGCCAAAGAAGGATGGCAAGACCAGGGTGTGTGTTGATTACCATGATCTCAATAAGGCAAGTCCAAAGGACAATTTTCCATTGCCAAATATCCGCATTTTGATTGATAAATTGTGCCAAACATGAGATTGGGTCTTTTATGGATTGTTATGCGGGCTATCATCAGATCTTAATGGATGAGAAAGATGCATAAAGACGGCATTCATCACGCCACGGGGAACGTATTGCTATCGGGTCATGCCTTTTGGTTTGAAAAATGCTGGGGCAACTTACATGAGGGCAATGATGACCATATTCCATGACATAATAAACAGGGAGATCGAGGTTTACGTGGATGATGAGATCATAAAGTCCAGGAAGCAGTCTGACCACGTCGGAGATTTAAGAAAGTTCTTCCAAAGGCTCTGCATGTACAATCTTAAGCTCAATCCTGCAAAATGCGCATTCGGTGTTCCGTCTGGAAAACTGCTGGGATTCATAGTCAGCCATTGGGGTATTGAATTGGACCCGTCAAAGATTAAAGCTATCCAAGAATTGCCACCCCCAAGGAATAAAACTGAGGTGATGAGTCTGTTAGGGAGGTTGAACTACATCAGCAGGTTTATTTCCCAACTCATGACAATTTGTGAACCTATCTTCAAACTGTTAAAGAAGGATGTTGCGGTCAAGTGGACAGATGAGTGTCAAGAAGCATTTGATATGATAAAGGGGTATTTGTCAAACCCACCTATGTTGGTCCCACTGGAACCAGGGAGACCTTTGATTCTGTATTTGATGGTCTTGGACAATTCATTCGGTTGCGTATTGGGTCAGCATGACATCACCGGCAGGAGGGAGCAAGCCATATATTGTCTCAGCAAGAAGTTCATATCTTATGAGGTTAAGTGCACTTACCTTGAAAGGATATGTTGTGCCCTAACTTGGGTAGCAAAAGTTGAAGCATTATTTGTCATCTTATACTACTTACCTCATTTCTCGCTTGGATCCATTAAAGTATATCTTTCAGAAGCCTATGCCCACAGGGAGGCTCGCAAAGTGGCAGATCTTACTCACAGAATTTGACATCGTCTATGTGACTCAGACTGCAATGAAAGCCCAAGCATTGGCTGACCATTTGGCCGAGAACCCGGTGGATGAAGAATATGAACCTTTGAAAACTTACTTCCCTGATGAAGAGGTAATGCACATTGATGACGTGGAACAGGTTGAAAAGCCAGGGTGTAAACTTTTCTTTGATGGGGCTGCTAACATGAAAGGCGTTGGGATAGGAGCGGTACTTATTTCTGAAATAAGGCATCACTACCCTATTATGGCTCAACTTCATTTCTACTATACTAACAACATGGCTGAGTACGAGGCGTGCATCTTGGGTTTGAGGTTAGCCATAGACATGGGTATCTAGGAAGTCTTGGTCTTGGGAGACTTGGACCTATTGGTGCACCAAATTCAAGGAGAATGGGAAACACAGGATTTAAAGCTCATACCGTACCAACAATATTTGCATGATCTTTGTCAACGGTTTCAATCAATAGAGTTCAGGCATATTCCAAGGATTCATAATGAAGTTGCCGATACTTTGGCTACTTTGGCATTAATGTTACATCATCCAGATAAGGCTTATGTGGATCCTTTGCAGATTCAGGTCCGCGATCAGCATGCTTGCTGTAATATGGTGGAAGAAGAACTTGATGGTGAGTCGTGGTTCCACGATATCAAGGAGTATATCAGGGTGGGGGTATATCCAGTACAAGCCACAGGTGATCAAAAGAGAACAATTCGACGGTTGGCAAGTGGATTTTTCTTCAGTGGAGGGGTTTTGTACAAAAGAAATCCAGATCTTGGATTGTTAAGATGCATAGATGCTAGACAGGCCACGCCTATCATGACCGAAGTATATTCCGGAGTCTGTGGACCGCATATGAGTGGGTATGTTCTGGCAAAGAAGATTCTTCGAGCAGGTTATTATTGGCTCACCCTAGAGCGAGATTGTATCAGTTTTGTGCGCAAATGTCATTAATGCCAAGTACACGGAGATTTGATTCATTCTCTGCCATCTAAATTACGTACAATGTCTGCACTATGGACCTTTGTTGCTTGGGATATGGATGTCATTGGACCAACTGAACCAGCAGCATCCAATGGGCACAGGTTCATTCTGGTGGCCATTGATTATTTCACCAAGTGGGTTGAAGCTAAAACTTTCAAGTCCGTGACCAAGAAAGCAGTAGTCGATTTTGTGCACTCAAATATCATTTATTGGGATCCCAAAGGCGATCATCACAGATAATGGTGCTAATCTCAACAGTCATTTGATGAAAGAGGTATATCAACAGTTTAAGATTACACCTCGCAATTCCACCCCATACCGCCCCAAGGCGAACGGAGCAGTTGAGGAGGCCAACAAGAACATAAAGAAGATACTTCGGAAAATGGTAGAGGGATCTAGGCAGTGGCATGAAAAGTTGCCCTTTGCATTGCTGGGTTATCACACTACTGTTCGTACTTTAGCAGGGGCAACTCCTTATTTGTTGGTATATGGCACTGAAGTAGTGATACCCGCAGAAGTTGAAATTCCACCCCTTCGAATTTTCGCAGAAGCCAAAATTGATGACGATGAATGGGTCAAAACCCTCCTGGAGCAACTGAGATTGATCTATGAGAAAAGATTGGAAGCAGTATGTCATGGTCAGTTGTATCAGTAGAGAATGACAAGAGCATATAACAAGAAGGTGCGTCCACGGAAATTCGAAGTGGGTCAGCAAGTATTGAAACGTATCCTCCCACATCAGGCTGAAGCAAAAGGCAAGTTCGCCCCAAATTGGCAGGGGCCGTTCATCGTAACAAAAGTATTGTCCAATGGTGCTTTGTATTTAACAGATGTAGAAGTCAAATGTGTAGAAATGGCTATCAATTCTGATACGGTCAAAAGATATTATGTATGATTTCTTTGGTCAAATTGTGCTTGTTTGTACTTGACATGTTTTAAAGATTGGAATGACGAGGGCATTTTGTTCTGCTATCTAAACACTTTATCCTTTGTTACCCCTTTTGAACCTTATTTATTTCCTTTCATACTCCTCTTTTGGAATCAATGACAAAATTCAGAGACGCAAGCGCGAAAGATAAGTAAAGGAAAAGAAAAAAAATGATGAAAATGAAAAAAAAAAGATAAAAAAAGAGTAAAAGTAAAGAAAAAGAGAGAAGAAGAACAACAAAACAACAAAAAGAAAAAGAAAGAAGAAAGGAAAAGGGAAAAGAAAGGAGAGAGGAAGGAGAGAATAACAACAACAAAGCAATTTCTATGTCATGAACTACGTTCGACCTGATACCTTTCAAGGATACGTAGGCAGTCTCACGGTTTGGTCCCATCAAAGTAAGAATTCAAAAGTCCCTAAGCAAAGAAACTGGGGCAGAAGTTGTGTTTGTTGTAAGAAATCTGATTTCGAAAGTTATAATATTGAACCTATTTGAATTGTTTTGAGCTTTTTGATACCCTTCTTTCTAGCCCCATCCAAACCCACATTACGGTCCAAAGAAAGACCTTCCGATTAGTCTTCGAGAGATGCCAAGTCGAGCAAGTGGAGGTGATTCATATCAGGGGCAACACTCCGATCCAAACAAAGAAAATAAAAATGAGAGAGTCTTATTGGTAAAAACCCTCGCGGGCACCATAAGGCGATGAAAGCTGAGAGAAATTAAAATAAGATAGTCTTATTGGTGAAAACCTTCATGGGCACCTTAAGACGAAAGTGCATTGAGATATGAACAAATGAGAGAGGTTTGCTGGTGAAAATCCTTTGGGGCACCGCAGGCCGAACAAGGACAAGGTTTTGGTGAAGAAATTGGGTTTTAAAGATCTTGGGGCGTAAAGTACGACAACTAAAAGTTGATTGGTTGGACAGACTGGGCAGATTAATCTGAAATGCATGTCATGATTATTGGTGCCGGCTTCTCCACTCAGATAAGTTTCTTTTCTTTTTCCTTTTCAGACAGTCTTCCAGTTTTGGATTTTTCTTATCCCTAACTCTCAAAGTCATTGCATTTTATTTCTTCTGGGTTTATTTCTCTAAGATGTTTCTAATGTCAGTTCTGTTTAAGCGAATAAGAAAATATTTCAAAGATCTCTACCAACTTCCAAAATTGCACAAAAGCACAGCGCGGCCAAAGCATTGTTAGAGATAATATGATGTGAAATGGGATATAAAGAGTCAGCAAAAGTTCCATCGGTGAAATGGTTTAGTAATTTCGTGGGAAATGCAAAGGTGCAGATAGATAGGTCAGAGATGCAACACAACAGTTGGGTATAGAACACTCGGGTTATCCAAGGTCATGTGGGTGAAAGTCAGTCAGAAAATCAAACAGTTTTTGGCCAATCTGGGGAAGCCAGTCAAAACAAAGCACGGAAACAAAAAGGTCACCTTCAGCAAGAATGTCACAAACTAACCACCATATTTTAAACTGACAAGATTTTTCTTTGATTGAAACAGGGGCAGAAAATTTCGTTTGTTTCGGAAAAACCCCCGTAAGGGAAAACAAGTACCAGACAGGTTTGATCATAAATTCCCAAGACCCTCCTGGAAAATGGAACCTAGTTTAAAATTCAAAACAACCATGATTAGCAAAATCTAGCATAAATGTACCCCAAAGGAATATAAGTTGGCTTCAAAGTTTGCATGCTTGAGATAGGATTCAATTAGGAGTTTTCAGGACCCTCCTGAATAATGGGACTTAGCTTTAAGATTTCCATTAGATAACAAGATTTAGCGTAGGTTCTGCTATAGGGTAGTACAATTCAGCTGTAAAAGTTGTCACTCTTAAGATAAGACTTGATTTTTGATTTTCAGGACCCTCCTGGATAATGGGACGTAGTTTTAAGACCTTCTTAGGTAACAAGATTTAGCGGAAGTCATACCTTTAGAAGATATAATTTAGATTTAAACTGTTATTTAACTAGGAGTTTTCAGGACCCTCCTGGATAATGGGATCTAGCTTTCAAATTCTTAGTGATATTTGGTGGCATGATTCAATTAACACTCACATATGTTCCTAGCTACCAAACTAGGGCAGAAAATTTTCTTTGTTTTGTCTATTTTGTTGAAATCAGGCATCCACCTGGAGAACAAGGAGGAGCAGTTAAAGCTTTGGCTATCAGGCGCCCACCTGGAGAGCAAGGTAATACAGTTCAAATAATGTAATCAGGTGCCCACCTGGAGAGCAAGGGAATACAGTTCAAATGTTGTAATCAGGCGCCCACCTGGAGAGCAAGGGAATACAGTTAAAGTTTTGGCAATCAGGCGCCCACCTGGAGAGCAAGGGAATACATCTAAAGATTTGGTAATCAGACGCCACTTGGAGAGCAAGGGAATACAGCTAAAGATTTGGTAATCAGGCGCCCACCTGGAGAACAAGGGAATACAATTAAAGATTTGGTAATCAGGCGCCCACCTGGAAAGCAAGGGAATACAGTTAAAGATTTGGTAATTAGGCGCCTACTTGGAGAGCAAGGGAATACAGTTCAAATGTTGTAATTACGTGTCCACCTGGATAGCAAAGGAATACAACTAAGGTTTTGGCAATCAGGTGCCCACCTGGAGAGCAAGGGAATACAATTCAAGTTTTGGCAATCAGGCACCCACCTAGAGAGCAAGGGAATACAGATCAAGTTTTGGCAATCAGGCGCCCAGTTGGAGAGCAAGGGAATACAGTTGAAGTTTTGGCAATCAGGTGCCCACCTGGAGAGCAAGGGAATACAGTTCAAGTTCAGCAATCAGGCGCCCGCCTGAAGAAAAGGGAAAGCATCTTAGATTACAATTCAAGTCAGCAACAAAGGAATTTCACCTGGAGAGTACGAGTCAACAGAGCAACAGGAACTGCAAGATCAAGTTTGAAGATATAGATACGAATCTTGTAAATGGTAGTTGACAGGCTTAGTTAGTTTTTTTTATGTTGATTTTTTATGTAATAACAGGAACCGTGGATCGGGACCTCGAAGGAACGGCACCTCACTCGGCTCTCCAACTCATGTCTCCATTATTTTTCCGAACTACACTGACCTGATTCCTTTATAGCCAAGGATATGTAGGCAACCTCGGAAGTAAGGTGCGGTCAAATCTTTCAAAAATGCTTCCCACGGAGTATTCAAGCGGGCAAAAATTGCTCGTATCCGCTCACTTTATCTTTGTACTAAAACTCTTTGTGTTTCCTGGCAAAGAGGGGCAGCTGTGAGCACGTGATTTTTGCCCTATAAGAATTATCCCATAAAATAAAAGAAAATTAATTTTCTCTATTTTTTACAATTTTATAGGATTTTGTGAAAATTCGTGCTAATTATTTGCATTTTTTTTTGCATGTTTATTTTTATTAAAAATCATAAAAAAGCCAAAAATACCATGCATTGCATTTAGGTCATTTTTTATATTTTTTTAGGATAATTCGGTAATTATTTGCTTTATTAAAAATGAAAATCACAAATATTGGCTTACTTTTGCATTTTTAGCCTTTTAATTTTAAATTAGTAATTTCCTCTTTTAATTTAAGAGTAATTAATTTATATAAATATTATAGTAGATAATTAGTTTAATTTTGCAGATTAATTTAATTTAGGGCTTTGATTTGAATTTTGTTTAATTAGTTAAAAAGGGAAAAAGAAAAAAAACAATCATAAAAAAGAGGAAAATTAGAAAGGAAAAAGGCTGCTAGACCCAACCCCTTTGACCCAAAATCCGGTTTACTCGCCCAGACCCATGCCCAACCTACGCCCAAACCCGACCCATCCCAATTATAACATACAAAACAAAAGAAAACCTAAATCTCCCAAGACCCAAACGACAACATTGTTCTTCTTCTCCAAACAACCGAATTCCTTCCCAAAAATCGCCAAAATTCAGGCGAGTGAAACCTAAACTCGCACCACGCGTTTTACCTTATCTCCTCTTGCCATAGCTAACCGTTTCTGACAGATTCCCTCTTCCTCACATTCTCTCTTTGATTTTATTTTAGATTTATACCTTTCGGATGATATATGAAAAAATGGGGAGCGTTGGATTGGATTGAATTTGATCGACTCCCTCCATTTGTCCATTTTTCATCAGAAGAAGGGAAAAATCTCAGAATTCGGGGTGAAAATCTGTTTGGGGAATTTTCTTGGAGATAAAGGAAAAAGGTTCGAGATCTTTGGAGGGATATATAATGTGAAACCCTTTTCTTGTAGAGGGGGATTTCTGGAGAGATTTTTTCGGAGAAAGGATTTTGGGAGATATTTTTCAGAGGAGATTTCTAGGTCTGAGACTTTTGAGAAAAAAAATTAGGGTTCTAAAAGTTTTTCTTCTTCTCTATTGTTCATCCTCATTTTTAGTTCCAGAACAAGAAAAATACAAAAAAAAAAAAGAGAAATATGTTTAGTGTTCTGTGCTTCCATTTTTAATTTCGATTATTGTCTAAAAATTTCGAATTGCGTAGATTCTATTTTTTTATTTCAATCTGGATTTTGTTAAAAATGGAGTTCGATTGAGTTCAAGAGTCGGGGTTGATTCGAGTCCGTCGCGCTTGCTGCTAAGGCTCAGATTTCAGTATTTGATTTTCCTTTCGAGCTTGTTATTTAGCTTTCTACTGTTTGTATCACATTCAAACATCAAAGGATAATCAAAATTTCGATTTTCAGGTTCCTTCTTATCCTTTACTGCTTTCATGTGAATCTAAATGATAAATGCTAAGTCAATCTAACTAGTGTATATTTAAGATGTGGTTTGAATGAGTATATGTTGGATTATCCGTATATTTGCTTGGTTTAGTATGTGTTGATTAAGAGTTGGCTGATTTGTGATGGCTAAGCAGATCGTAAAGTAGTGATGTATCCTATGGGCTGTTGTCGTGGAGTTTTCTTTTGGCTTGTTTTGCAGTTTAAGCACGAGATGAATGCTGGAACTCTAATGTTCTGTGATTTTGTTAGCTTAGCTTAATCCATCTAATTTTTTGAAATCGGCAAGAAGAGGGCTGTAGGATTTTAGCTTTTGATTTTCGTTTCTTCCTGTTCTGTTTTGGAAGTTCTTTCATATAAAATCACAAGTTCTTTCTGTTTTCCTCAGACTTTAAAACTCAAAAAAAAAAAATATTAGTTCCCTTTTCTTTTCGATTCTTGGGTAGCAAAAATAGGAGTTTATGTGAGGTTCAAGTTGATTTTCGATCATAATTTGAGGTGTCGTTCGAAGTGCGATTCTCAAACTTGATTGAGTTTAACTGCCATCTCAAGTTTGGTTATGTCGTTCGCTCGATTTCAGTCCACTGCCTGCCGAGGTTCTGTTCATGATTTTGTTGCTTGTGATCCTCAAAACAGTCTAGGCATCTAAATTCCAAATTCAATTAAAAGTCCCTCTTTTCTTTTTTCTTTATGTGTGCTGTTAGCTTGAGGTGTTGTGATGAATGACCTGATAATGCCTAATCTTCCTCGTTGATATAAGAACTGTTATATTACCTTTTATTTTGTTTCGAATGAACTTTGTTGTTTATCCTTGATTATGGTATATGTCATTGTTTCATTTCCGCCAAATGAAAGAGGCATTACTGGTGTCGTTGATTAGGATAATTTTATTTCCATTGGGATTGGACTTGCTTCCTTGTACTCATAGCAACCAAATTGCTATTGTGAGTATATGTTACTTATGTGAACTACGCTAGGAGTTAGCCTTATTTTGATCGAGGAATTTAAGTTCCATGTATGCAGTAACACGATGCTAGCCCACATTTTTTTGTAAATAATTTTATATTTCTTAGTGATAAAATTGGTCTCGCATCTCTAAGTTTTAGGGAAAAATTCGTTAACATTGACAATATACTTTAGGCATGTTCTTAATAAATCTATCACCGTGATTATGTATATGTTCGCGTAACATAATTACGATTCTAAGAAAAATCAATTCGGAGTATGCGTTCACGCAATTTCGGCCAATTTTTTTTAATAATAATAAAGCGTTATAAATTGTGGACACGTTCGCGTGACATGGTTTTTGACGCGCCAAACAAATGGCTACACGTACGCGTGACCGGTTTCAAGATAATTTTCTTAATTAAGAAGCGGTGAAAGGTAAATGCATATAGGTTTTAGAATCAGTAGTTAGACAATTTAATAAGCCAAGTATGATCAAAGCGACCGTGCTAGAACCACGAAACTCGGGAATGCCTAACACCTTCTCCCGGGTTAACAGAATTCCTTACCCGGATTTCTGCGTTTGCGGACTGCAAAACAGAGTCAATCTTTCCTCGACTCGGGATTTAAACCGGTGACTTGGGACACCATAAATTATCCCAAGTTGTGACTCTGATTTTTAATTAAATGATCTCGTTTCGATTGTCACTTGAATTGGAAAAACTCTCTTATACCCCTTCGGGGGTAGTAAAAAGGAGGTGTGACAAGGAGCAGGCTGCACTCCGCAACATATTTTACTAATTTATGCCATGATTGGCTTATTATAGAGCTTGGGCTAAAGGAGACCCTCTGGGGTCTGTACACATCCCCAGTGAGCGCAGGTACCTACTGAGTGCAAGTACCGAGTGCCAAGTGATTGGGAGGACTGAGTGACTGTGAGGATTGAGTGATTGGGAGGACTGAGTGCATGATGCACCGAAAGTATGCATATGGTTTTATCACTGCATGATATTACAATTGGCATGCATACATTGACATATAGGCATAGAGATGTATTTTCCTCATGTCATTTGAAAATTTAATATTTATCTGTTGTAAGCCTTTGGGAAAATCACAGTTTTCAAACTTAATCATATTTTTTTAGCGATTTCGGTAAAATATTTGGATTTTTCACTGATACACTTGAAAGACAGACTAATTTTCTGGAACTGTGAACGAGTTAAGCATTTTATCTCTGAGTTACTTTTTTTTATTACTTTCATTATGTTGTTATGAACTGTTGTTGGCTATTGGTGTTGGACTTCAACCTATGTTCCAGCTCGCCACTACTTTCAATCTAAGGTTAGGTTTATTGCTTATTGAGTACATGGGCCAGTTGTACTCATACTACACTTTTGCACCTTGCATGCTGATGTTGGATGCTGATATTGTTGTGTTCGACGGGAGCTGGAATTGAAGACGTACCTATGTTTCCGGTTGTAGCTGCCTCTTGTTCATGGTAGCCTTAGATTCATAAAAATCTGTTTATGTACATTTCGAACAGATGATGTATTTATTTTATACCAGCTTTGTAAATTTTAATCTTAGAAGCTCAAGATTTGTACTACCAGTCCTTGGGAATTCATTGTATAAAAGAAGTTTTATTTTCGTTTCTTCTCTTAATAAGTATCATTTGTACTGGTTTTATTGTTAACTGGCTTACCCAGCGGATTGGGTTATGTGTTATCACAACTAGTAGAATTTGGGTCGTGACAATTTCTCTCATTGATATTTCTTCATTGCTCATCTGCTGTCTTTTGTGATCAATTGTTAATTACTTAATTTTTAGTAGTTAATCATAGTTAATAATCATCAAATCAAATGTTAATTTTCCTGGATAGTAATCAACTGAAGATTATTCGAACATTGTTTAAATCCAATCCATATGAAAACGATAATTAAGTTATACCATCTTTGAATATCGAGCAATAATTTTGTTTTGTATTTTGCGCTCATCAAAAGTCAAAAATTAGTAAGAGCATGTCGCCATGGGACCACAAATAGAATATAGTACTTGATTTTGTCTAAGCTATCAAAGCAAAGTTAGGCAACTAATAGTCTGAAATGAACTCACTCTACTAAAAATTCAAGTTCTCCGAAAAAGTTAAAAGGACAAACAATTCGGTACAAGAAGGTCTAGCATGCAGTGGTATTATCATACTTTATTTTATTCTAATATTTGGAAAAGAGGAATAACCTAATAGACACCTTTACTTATTCGGTTTTGACATATCGGTCCCCAATTTCATCTATTCGTTTAAACGTAATATTTTAAACCCTTCTTACCATTAACCAAGACTATGTGACATTTTCATTGATGAGTTGTATTTTACTATGTGACATTTTCATTGCTGAGTTGGATAAAATACGTGATTACACGCTTTAAGAAGTGAGTAAGATTTGATGATTCTAACTAATAATACCAAAAAATAAAAAGATTTAAATTTTTTTTATTTTTGCACAACTTTTTTTACCACCATCGAGGTCCTTCCCCCCTCCCCCCCCCTAATTTTTTTACCCTCCCCCCACACATCTCTTCTTCCGCCTCTCTAATTTTCTTTTCTTTCTGCCTGTTTCTCCTATCCCTTGTCTCTTCTAAGTTAGCCTCCAAATCAAGTTAAAAATAGGCAGCAATAAAGGAATTTTTTTGTTAAAAAATAAACAGACTTAAGGTTTTAGTCACTTCGGAGATGTGATTTTGATTTTTCACTAATTTGAAGGTTCTTGTTTACTGGTCTAAAGGTCTACTGTCCAGAGGAGTTGAGTTTTTGACATTATTTCTGGAAAGTAAGAAAGAGAGAAAAATAGAGGAAGGGTCGCTATGGTTTCCCAGCTGTTTTTTAGTGGTCGTTCTAGTCTATGGTCTTTTTTCTTTTTTCTTTTTTGGGGTCAAGATCTGAAGGTATTGCCTAAGATCTGAATTTAAACGAATTAAATTGGATACTTTTGTTATCTAATTTCAATGAAGATGAACAAAATGAAATGTTTACTAAATTTCTATGAAAAACTGGCAGATTTAGTTTTACAAATATTAAGAAAGAGAAAAGATGGATTTTGGTTCAGAGTTGAAAGAGAATATGAGATGATGAATTTTGGTTCTCAAATGGAAGATGGCTGATTTTCAGAAAGAGAAAGGCGTAAAGGTGCATGTGAGAGAAAATTTTAGGGTCCAATTTTTTTTTTTCAAAATTAAATTTTTTGTGAATAAAAATATTGACGTGGAATATTTTTATCTGACATGGATAATACAATAAGACAATTGAGGAACACGCATAGTCACAAGGGTTTAAAATATTACGTTTGAACGAGTAGAGGTGTCTAGATGAAACTCTGTTAAGTATGAGGATCCAGATGTCAAAGCCGAACAAGTAGAATGGTCTGTTAGGCTATTCTGCCTTTGGAAAATAATGAACATTGCTGAGATAAATCAAATATACTCCCTCCATTCCCTTTTACTTAGCACGTTTTGACTTTTCACGCCCCTTAAGAAATAATAAATGAAATGCATAATTTACCATGATACACATATTAATTGATGCATATTTTATTGGATTTGAGAAAATGATTTGAAATGAGTAATAAATATTGTGGGTATAACAGGAAAAAAAATTGTCTTCTCTTAACATGCGTAAAGTGCCAAACAAAAATAAAAATTTATTTTTAATATACATGTCAAGCAAAAGTAAACGAAGGGAGTAAGTCAGAAGTGCAATCTTTTATGGTAAAAAAAAGAGCAAAGAAACACCCATTTTGGTAATAAAATCTTTTATTTACCAAAGAAAAAAAAAAGAGCAAAGAAAAACTTGTAAATGTAGTGCAATAAACGTAGTTTGAAGAAACTAAGATATTATTAACGTAGGGAGCTCTGTTGTCTGCATAGCAGGGAGCAGAAAGCGCTAGGAGGTTTAATTTCAGAGTTACTCCTAAAAGGGCAGAATCTTAATGATGATTATATTCTGCTACCGCTACTGTTAACTGCAGCAGTACTAGTCCTAGTAAACTAGTAAATGATTAGACAGCAAACCATTTATTGCAAAATTTACAATTTCCATTTAAAGCCAATCAGTTCCCTCGGCTGTCATTGCTACTGTGACTCCTCTGCAAATACGAAATACAACAGCTTAAGCAATCAGTTCAGTTCCCTCGGCTTTCTCAAAGAATATTTATCTGAATTTGGATTGAGAAAAAAGGCAGATCTTTAAGGACAGAGAAGTATGTACTTGTATCGATAGTTTGACCAGACACTAAAAAAAATATTTCCTGCGTTTCATATTAGATGAGTAGGTTTGATTTGATATGGAGTTTATGAAAAAAGAAGAAAATTTTTAAACTTGTGATCTTAAAAGCTTAGAGGGTAAGAAGTTTGTGAGGCCATGACATTTGTATGGCTATAAAAGCTTCTCATTAAGGGTAAATAGGTAAAATGAAAGAGTTTAAAATTAAATTATTTCCAAATTTAGAAATGTGTTATTTGTTTTGGAACAGACTAAAAAGAAAAGTATCTCATCTAATATGAAACAGAGGGAGTATACTTTTTCCATTTTAATTTATATAATTTTGCCAAAAAACAAATTCTTTCCATATTTAGAAATAATTTATCTTTATGTAATGATTTATAGCCGCATAAAATATATGTGCATCATTCTATATCACAAGTTTAAAAGTCTTTTCTTTTTGCTTAAACTCCCAGTTAAATAGATTCACATATATAAAATGAAAAAGAGGGAGTATAAATTTTGAATATGTTAATATTATTTGTGTGTGGCTTTAAAATATTGTGATCTTCAATTTATCATAGATTTATGTGATTATAAGAATTTATCATGAAGAATGTTATGAACAAAATAAAAAAGTAAAGCTAAATTAATTTTACACACAAAATTATTTTATTCTTTTTAAACAAAGAAAAAGATTGTACTATCACATAAATGAAAACATAGGTAGCAGCAGCCTCGTATCACACTGTAACCAAGATTTAAACGGATTTGGTGAGCATAGGCGTGAACTGAAATGATTGCCTTGTTAAAAACATCCGCCAAAACGTATATCGGTGTACAAACGAAATCGAAAATTGCACCAAATCGATAATTCGAGTCAAATCGAGAAAAAAACCCCGATTATAATTTAGTTTAATTTCGTTTGGTGTTAGAAAAAAAAACCCGACCATAATTGGTTTGGTTTGGTTTTTACTTAAAAAAAAGTCAAACCAACCCGACATTACATGTATACAAATTTTAAAATATTTTATACATAAAAATAATAATTATAATGTAATTTATAAATATTTTTAACCTTTTTCATAGTCCTCTATTTTAATGTATTATTTCAAGTTTTGATTTAGAACTTTTTGAATGGTCAAATATATTTTATAGCCCATAAAAGTTACTGTTCAAATAAATTCCAAAGCAAAATCAAATCAATAAAAATGCTAACAAAAAAAAAAATCAATTCAATACTAGGAATGACAATAGTATTGGATATTTATTTTCTTAGTTTTTCGTTACTTTAGATAGTGAAAATACATAACTTACTTTTAATATTATTTAGTCATCTAATTAACACTTCGAACTTATTAGTCGTACTTATTTAACATGATTTAGTACTTTTAGATTATATTTATTTTTATTATGGCTTATTAATTAGCAATATTTATTTATGCGATTTGTTGACTATTTTAGTATAATCATGACTCATCTCACAATATTTTGTATTATTTTATTGGGTAACATCTTATATGGTTTTATCCTAGGACCTAAGAAATATTAGAGCACAAATTATAAAATTTATGCTATGAAGATTTTGTCGAAAAAACCCGAGAAAACCGAAAAATCCGAGAAAAATCGAGATTGAAAAACCCGACTTTTGTTGGTTTGGTTTGGTTAATAGATTTAAAAATTCGAGACAATTGATTTGGTTTGGTAATTGGAAAACCCGAACCAACCCGGTCTATGTACACCCCTATATATTGCTATATAGTGTCACACCTCCTTTTTCCCCTGCGCCCGCAGGGGCGTAGGGGGAGTAAGGGAGTTTTTCCAATTAAAGGTATTCGAAACGGGATTTTTATTTAAATATTCAGAGTCGCCACTTGGGAGATTTATGGTGTCTCAAGTCACCGGTTGAATCCCGAATCGAGGAAAAGAATGACTCTGTATTACAGACGCGCACCAGAAATCTGGATAAGGAATTCTGTTAACCTGGGAGAAGGTGTTAGGCATTCCCGGGTTCCGTGGTTCTAGCACGGTCGCTCGACTGTCATATTCGGCTTATTTATCTGATTTTATACATGCTGAACCTATGTGCGAATTTTAACTTTTTACCGCTTTTGTTACTATTATTTTAAAAGAGAATTGCAACATCGTGAAAATGCGTCTCAAACTGCGCCACATAAATGCACCCGTCATTTTTGACACATTCCGACTTTGTTGAGATTTGGATTTGGGTCACATAAATGTGCACCCGAGTTCAGGGAGGTAACATTATTAAAATACGTGCTAAAAGAGACTAACGCGTTATTATTTTTTTGGGAAGGCCGTGAAGTTCGCTAAACGGCCCGTCCCGAAGTCTAAGTGTTTTAACATATACATTTAACGAGGGCCTTGCAAATTATGTACTTTGTCCGGCGAGGCTCATCTCATTTATTGTTTAGAAAGTTAGCCTAGAAACGACTATGATTTCCTATTTTTTGTTTGTCTCTAAGAATAAAACAAAGATCCTAATTAATTGTTGTTAAGAAATCCCATAGTCTATCAGTTAAATACTAGTTGACCAAATGCCATTTCAGCTTTTGGGCCCAAAGGAACCCAATCCAGGCGATGGACAAAGGTTCTTATCAAATGCATGGTATTGGGCCTCCGGCGGGCCCAAGCTAGACGGGGCGGAATCAGCCGCACAGGCGGGGCTAAGGGGGCGAACCCTTGCAGCCGTGCAAGCCATGAAACGACTCACAAATGTGCTCATCATTTAATCAGACATATTTAAACAGTGGATTCGTTTTGCTTTGTAATTTATACTTTCTTCCTTCCGCTTCCGGTTATTAGAGCAGATATGAAATGTGGTACTCAAAATCCCTTTGTAGGGTTAATTGAAATGAAAGGTAACTATTAAAGGTTTATATTATTGTTGGCTTACTTTTTCAAACATATTTACAACACAAGATAATAGGCAACTAGCTGAAGCTAACCCAACTTATTCTACCAATTTAAATGAACCTAATTACAACTAACACTAAACTGCAGAAGAAAACTCATATTCATTTGAGACAAAACGACTAACATTCCATGCTAATACAAACAGTTTTTAGTTTATTACGACATGAACAATTTCGATCCAACTAGTACAACTTCAAGCAAAGGTCTTAATAACGTTAAGAAGTCAAACATTCTGATACATAAACCAGAAAACTAAATCAAGTTTTCAGCTAAACTTCAAGCATGCATCTAATTCGTTTAACAGTTTTCAGCTAAAAAATAGTCCAATAGTTTGCGTCAGTCCAGTTACATTCAACAGACATTTATATGATATTAGTGAGTGAAGTATCTTAATGTACAAATCAGTAGAAAAGCTAAATCAAACTTAAGCTTCAAATCTTCATGTATATTCATGCTTCACATTTACAGCTTACAAATTGGCAAGGTTACAGCCGTGTACCTGAAAGTTGAAGTATAAACCAAGAAAAATGAGGGGGTCAGTCAAACAACAACAGCAAATGGCCAATCCAGCAGGGTTTAACAACGACAATAGGAAAATTTTTAGAAAACAAATGACACCAGAGAATCCAAGAATCAACCCCAGCAATCAATAAACCCAAGCAGATAACCAATCAACTCAGTCGAACAAACCAGATTCAACTTGAAATCATATTCTTGTACCTTTCAAGCTTCAGTTACTCAACAATACCAAGAAAACTTAAGCTATTTTAATCCTAGATGAACTAGAATCAGAAAACTTCCTCAATGGAACATATTTTTTCTTGTCTGTTTCTCTTCCTTTATCTTTTACTCTCTCTTTTCAGATTGCTCTTTTCCTCTAAGGTCTGCCCAAAAGAAAAACCAAGACCCCTAACTCTGTCCTAAGTCCCTCCCTCTTATACCCAAACACTAACCCTGCCAGCCTGTAAGAACACTAGGCAGATTTCAGAAAATGAATTCTGCCCATGATACCTTTAGCACTCCACTAGAGTATGTTTTTCCCCATTATCCCTTGTCTTTTCCTTATTTAATGTTCAAACAGATATGGGCAACATATTTTAATCAATCCCTTTTAAGCCTCCCATACCATTATGTTTGGTTCCCCATTAACACTAAACAAATGCATTAATTTAATGTTAATTAAGTGTTTTACTGACAGCCCACTTAGCAAGACCATTTTGCCAAACTTTTAAACCCCAAAACTACCCCTGAAATTACTGTGATTTACTGTCCTAGTCCAATCCCATGTACCTCATCAGCTATAACCAATCTCCTTAATCAAATAACTAAGCTGATTCCTAACTGATCACCAAACTACAGCAGCTATAACCAATTTAATTCAAATTCACTTAGCAGTTCGAACTTAGAACTCAGATTAGATCAAATGGTATCCAAATGAAGGCCAACGAATCAGGATAAAACATATTTGAACATAACCAGGTTAGAACTTCTAACCATAATTGACACATTACATGGGAATGACTAACTATATTCACAACTCTAAACTAAACAAAATGAATGAAATACTGTCACATACTGGACGAAAATAGCTGAATTTATATGTGAAATGATGAACAACAAAAAAAACAAGGAGTCAAACATCACAGAAAGTGAGATCATTTGAACTAGTAATACTAGTAACCAATTACAAGACTAGACACAGTTTTTGTACAAGAATATTACGGACACTGACTTTTACAACCAAACTAAAAAACAAATATACTCAAACGATTCAACATATGCCAATCGACCAAGACGAGAAAAACTGGACCAGAAAAAGGTCCGAAAGAGGAGGATGATTAATTGACCTAAATGACGAACTAATCAGTCAGAAATAAAACTACAACAAAAGAAAAAGGCAAACAAAAGAAATACCTCGAAATTTCAAAAACCAAATGAACTCCGTTCTCATTGACCTTCGTAATTCCGACTTGAACTTCTGAGGCCAAAAATGGACCTTAATCGAGTGTTCTCGACTGAGCACACTCGACTAAGGTCGATTAACAGCCTCAAAACTCTCCTAATTTTGGATAGGTTCCAGTCTTGGTCCTTTTTGGGTTTGTTAGTCGATTTAAGATTCGACTAGTTCTAATGGGATTCGAACAAAAGTAAGGGTGGTTTGGGAACGAGGGAGGTCAGGTGGAGCTGGGGTGTGAACTTGTGACTGGTTGGGTAGGTTTAGGGTTTTGCTCGAATCTTCGATTGAAGATTCGAAACAAACCAGAATGATTCGAGGTTAAAGGGGTAGTGTGTTAAGGGTGGTTAGAAGGTTCAGGGGTGTGAATTTAATGGTCACCGGCATCGTTGCCGCCGGCTTTCAGGAAAAGGGGTATGAGGGCGGCTAGGGTTTGGTTGGGTCGTTTGGTTCATCTCTGAAAAAAACGAAGGGTGAAAATGAGGCGGGTGAAGGGGTTTGGGGTGTTTTGACATATTGAAACTAAGTTGATTAATCTGGGCCGTTGGATGATGGGAACCAACGGTCCAGATTAATTTACTTAAGCCAAACGGGGTCGTTTAGTAGTAATGGGGTCGGGGCGGGTATAGGAACGGGTATGGGGAATGGGTCAACACGGGTTATGGGAGGGGTGATCTGGACCGTTGGATCAAGTCATATCAACGGCCCAGATTGGGTGTCAGAAAACAACGTCGTTTTAGCCGTCTCTAAGACCAGCCGGTTTGGGCCTGGGTTGGGGTGTGACATTGGGCCTGAACCTTTCTTTTAAAACCAGCTCAGTCCGATTTTTAACTCTTCTTCTCTTGTTTCTTCTTTTTCTTTTATTTTCTTTTTGATTCCTAATTACCAAAATTCAAAATTAACTTTAAAAAATACTAATTAACCCTTAATAATAATTATCACACAAAATTAAATACAAAGATAATCACACAATTTGACATTAAACCCTAAAAATGCGAAGTACGTTATTTTTTGATTTTTTATTTTCGTAAAACAAATTACTGTTTAATTAATCCTAAATTGTAAATGCAAATGCAACACATATATTTTTGTATTTTTCTTAATTAAAGTAAAAATGAACATGCACAGACAAGTACAAATAAATCGCAAGCAACGCAAAACTATTTTATTTTAAATTTTTGGGAGTAGTTCTTGTAGGGCAAAAATCACGTGCTCACAGCTGTCCCTCTTTGTCCGGAAATATGGAGAGTTTTCGTGCAAAGATAAAGTGAGTGGATACGAGCGATTTTTGCCCGTTAGGCTACTCCGTGAAGCATTTTTGAAAGATTTGACCAAACCTCTGCTTCAAAGGTTTCCTACATATCCCTGGCTAAAAGGGAATCAGGTCAATGTAGTTCGGGAAGTTTTGGTAGCTGGGACTACCATGAAGCTGTGGTTTTGTTGTCACTGCTATTGCTGCTGCTGCTATCTGTTTACTGACCTCCTTATTACACCATGCTAAAAGAAAACAAAAAAGCTAGACTAAACTTAGGAATTATAAAATCTTATCTAGATCTTCAAACTTGCTCTTGCTGCCTTGCTTTCTTGTTGGCTTGTGTTTCATCTGATGTTTCTTTCTTTCTTGTGAAATTCGAATTGTTTCTCCTTCGACATGCGAATTATCTTTCTTTGACCATTGTTGCCTCTCTTTTGACTTCTGCACTTGAGTTTATGCTGGGGATTTTTGTTGTAACCCTCCGCCCTCCGGGCGGGCTCCTGACTTCTACTACGACTTACCAGATAATACCTCCATTCTCCAGGCGGGCTCCTGAATTCGACTACAACTTGAACGTATAACAACCTCCATTCTCCAGGCGGGGTCCTGACTTCAACAACTTCTTAAAAATATAACACCTACATTCTTTAGGCGGGCTCCTGACTTCTATTATGACTTAAAAGATAATGCCTCCATTATCCAGGCGGGCTCCTGACTTCAACTACTTCTTAAAAATATAACACCTCCATTCTTCAGGCGGGCTTCTGACTTCAACTACTTCTTAAAAATATAACACCTCCATTCTCCAGGCGGGTTCCTCACTTCAACTACTTCTAAAAAATATAACACCTCCATTCTCCAGGCGGGCTCCTGACTTCTATTATGACTTAAAAGATAATGCCTCCATTATCCAAGCGGGATCCTGACTTCGACTACTTCTTAAAAATATAACACCTCCATTCTCCAGGCGGGATCCTAACTTCTATTATGACTTAAAAGATAATGCCTTCATTATCCAGGCGGGCTCCTGACTTCGACTACTTCTTAAAAATATAACACCTCCATTCTCCAGGCGGGCTCCTGACTTCTATTATGACTTAAAAAATGCGTTCTATCGCCGTTGTTTCTTCCTGCCTCTTGAACCATTTTCCTTCTAACTTGAATTATCTTCTTTCAGAACTGCTTCCCTCAAAACTGGTGTTTCATTCCTCTGAGAACTGCTGGGGATAACACCGGTGTTTCAAAGAATATGTTATTTTCCTCCTTTAAAAACTACTTCCCTTAAAGCTGGTGTTTTCCTTCCTCTGGAACTACTTCCCTTAAGACATGTGTTACCTTCCTCCTGAAATTACTTTCTTTAAAACTTGTATTGCCTTCTTCCGAAAACTGCTGGGGATACCGCTTCCCTCAAAACTTGTGTTAGACTTCCAGAAAATTTTCGAAATGAAAGAAAATTTTCTGCCCCAGTTTGACAATCTTTCTTGTGGCATGTCTTTCCGTCATCAATAACATTTCCTGTCCCTACTTCCAATCAAAGAAAATTTGTTAGTTTAAAACGTGGGGGCGTTTCTGCTGGGGATGGTTTTCCCTTTTTCTTTTTCCATGCTCTGCGTTGTTCGACTATCTTGAAACTTGGCTGATAACTTTCGACCTTCTTGATGCTTCTGTATTCACCAACTTCTCAATTGTTGTTTTCCACTTTTACTCCATACTTTCCACGACATCTTAGAGTAATCCATCATTTGGTCTTATAATGACGTCTTTCTTGTCCCGTCACGTTATCTTCGGCCTGTCCTATCCACATTTTACTTTGCACCATATTGGAAACTGGTAGTAAGCTCTGAAAATCCTTCTAAAAAACAAACTACTATATAAAAAAAATCTTTAACCAAAAGAAATGAAGGATGATGACTTCCAAAGATAAAAAGAAAATTCTTCCCAAAGAATTGTTTGAAGAGAAGAAAAGGAAAAGGACTTATCTGAATGGTATAACCGATCTCAACGATCATGTCGTGCATCTCGGATTAATCAACCCAGTCTATTATATCACTCAATCTTTCTGATGGCCTTACTTTGCATTTCAAAAGGTCCCGCAACCCATCTTCTTTTGCCGAAACAACATCTTTTATTCTGCTTCACATCTCGACAGATCCTTTCCATCAAGCTTATCTCGTTTGCTCCTTTTAATTCCTTGTCTCCTTATAGTGCCCTTCGAGGGGTTTTCACCAATAAGACTCTCTCGTTTCTCTCAACTTCTATCGCCTTATGGTGCCTGTAAAGGTTTTCATCAATAAGACTCTCTCATTTTATTTCTCTCAACTTCTGTCGCCTTATGGTGCTTGTGAAGGTTTTCACCAATAAGACTCTCTCATTTTATTTCTCTCAACTTCTATCGCCTTATGGTGCCTGTGAAGGTTTTCACCAATAAGACTCTTTTATTTTCATTATTTTCCCTACTTGGACCGGAGTATTACCTTGATATGAATCACTCTATTTGCTTGACTTGCCATCTCTCGAAAACTGACCAGAAGGTCTTTCTTTGGACCGTAATGTGGGCTTTTGGATGGGATTAGAAAGAAAGGGTATCAAAGGCTCAAAATAATTTGACATGAGTTTAAGATTACAACTTTTGGAATCACATTTCTCATTACAGATACAACCTCTGCCCCAGTTTCTTGCTTGGGGATCTTTGGATATTTTATTTTACTATGACCGAGCTGTAAAGCTGCCTACGTACCCTTAATAGGGATCAGGTCAAACGTAGTTCACACTGAATTTCCCTGTTGTTATATTTTTTCGCTTCTTTTCTCTTCTCTTTTCTTTTCTTTCTTTTCTCTCTTTTTCGTTATTGATTCCAAAAGAGGGGTATGAAAGAAATAAATAAGGCTCAAAAGGGGAACAAAGGGTAAAGTATTTAGATAGTAGAACAAATTGCCTTTGTCATTTCAATCTTCGAAATAATGCCAAATACAAACAATCAACAATTGTACCAAAGAAATCATACATAATATCTTTTTACTGCATCAGAATTGATAGCCATGTCTATGTATTTTCCTTCGATATCTGTTAAACATAAACCACCATTGGACAATACTCTGGTTACAATGAACGATCCTTGCCAATTCGGGGCGAACTTGCCTTTTGCCTCAGCCTGATGTGGAAGGATGCATTTCAGCACTTGCTGACCCACTTCAAATTTCCGGGGCCGCACCTTTTTGTTGTATGCTCTTGCCATTCTCTTTTGATATAACTGGCCATGGCACACAGCTGTCAACCTCTTTTCGTCAATCAAGTTCAACTGCTCCAAACGGGTTTTGACCCACTCATCATCATCAATCTCAGCCTCAGCGACAATCCGAAGGGATGAGATTTCAACTTCCGCCGGTATTACTACTTCAGTTCCATATACCAACAAATAAGGAGTTGCACCTACCGAAGTACGGACAGTAGTATGATAACCCAGCAATGCAAATGGTAATTTTTCATGCCATTGCCTAGAACCTTCTACCATTTTCCGAAGTATCTTCTTTATGTTTTTGTTGGCTGCCTCAACTGCTCCATTCGCCTTGGGACGATATGGGGTAGAATTGCGGTGGGTAATCTTAAACTGTTGACATACCTCTTTTATCAAATTGCTGTTAAGATTAGCACCGTTATCTGTGATGATCACCTTCGGGATTCCAAATCGATAGATGATATGTGAGTGAACAAAATCGGCCACTGCTTTCTTGGTCACAGACTTGAAAGTTTTTGGCCTCAACCCATTTGGTGAAATAATCAATGGCTACCAGAATGAACCTATGCCCGTTGGATGCCGCTGGCTCAATTGGTCCAATGATATCCATGCCCCAAGCGATGAAGGGCCATGGCGCTGACATTGTATATAACTCCGATGGCGAAGAATGAATCAAATCTTCGTGTATCTGGCACTGATGACATTTGCACACAAAACTAATACAATCTCGCTCCATGGTGAGCCAATAATAACCTGCTCGGAGTATTTTCTTTGCCAACACATATCTGCTTATATGTGGTCCGCAGACTCCTGAATGTACTTCGGACATGACAGACGTAGTTTGTCTAGCATCTATGCATCTTAACAATCCCAGGTCTGGTGTTCTTTTGTACAAAACTCCTCCACTCAAGAAAAATCCGCTTGCCAACCGTCGAATTGTTCTCTTTTGATCCTCGTGGCTTGCACTGGGTATATTCCCATTCCGATGTATTCCTTGATATCATGGAACCACGGTTCGCCATCCAATTCTTCTTCAATCATGTTGCAGTAAGCATGCTGATCTCGTACTTGAATGTGCAAAGGATCGACATAGGCTTTGTCCGGATGGTGCAACATTGACGCTAGGGTAGCCAAAGCATCAGCGACCTCATTATGGGCCCTTGGAATATGCTTGAACTCCACTGATCTAAACCGTTGACAAAGATCATGCAAGCATTGTTGGTACGGTATGAGCTTCAGATCTCGAGTTTCCCATTCTCCTTGAATTTGGTGCACCAGAAGATCCGAGTCTCCCAAGACTAGAATTTCCCGGACATTCATGTCTGCGGCTAGCCTCAAACTCAAAATGCATGCTTTGTATTCGGCCATATTGTTGGTGCAATAAAAACGAAGTTGAGCCGTAACAGGATAGTGATGCCCTGTTTCAGAAATAAGCACAGCTCTTATTCCGACTCCTTTCGTGTTAGCAGCCCCATCAAAGAAAAGTTTCCAGCTTGGTTTTTCAGCCTGTTCTAGTTTATCAACATGCATCACCTCTTCATTATGAAAGTAAGTCCTTAGTGGCTCATACTCTTTATCGACCGGGTTTTCGGCCAAATGATCGCCAATGCTTGGGCTTTCATCGCCGTCCGAGTCACATAGATTATGTCAAACTCTGTGAGAAAAATCTACCATTTTGCGAGTCTTCCTGTCGGCATAGGCTTTTGAAAGATATACTTCAACGGATCCAAACGCGAAATGAGGTAAGTAGTGTAGGATGACAAATAATGTTTCAATTTCTGTGCCACCCAAGTTAGGGCGCAACATGTCATTTCCAGGTGAGTGTACTTAACCTCATAAGCTGTGAACTTTTTGCTAAGATAATAGATGGCTTGTTCTTTCCTGCCGGTGACGTCATGCTGCCCCAGTACACAACCAAATGAATTTTCCAAGACTGTCAAGTAAGGAATCAAAGGTCTCCCTGGTTCTGGCGGAACCAGCACAGGTGGGTTTTTCAAGTAACCTTTTATCTTGTCAAATGCTTCTTAACACTCATCAGTCCACTTGATAGCAGCGTCCTTCCTCAACAACTTGAAAATAGGCTCACAAGTTGTCGTGAGCTGAGCAATAAACCTGCTGATGTAGTACAGTCTTCCTAACAGACTCATCACTTTAGTCTTATTCCTCGGAGGGGGCAATTCTTGTATGGCTTTGATCTTTGATGGGTCCAACTCGATGCCTCGCCGACTGACTATGAATCCTAACAGCTTTCTGGATGGAATACCAAATGCACACTTGGCGGGGTTAAGCTTGAGGTTGTACCTGCGAAGCCTCTAGAAGAATTTCCTCAAATCCTCGATGTGGTCGGCCTGATGCTTTGATTTTATGATCACATCATCTACATATACCTCAATCTCCTTGTGTATCATATTATGAAATACAGTAGTCATCGCCCTCATATAAGTTGCCCCAGTATTCTTCAAACCAAATGGCATTACCCGGTAGCAATAAGTTCCTCATGGCATGATGAACGCCGTCTTTTCTGCATCTTCTTCATCCATTAGAATCTGATGATACCCGGCATAGCAATCCACAAAAGATCCATTCTCGCACTTGACACAATTGTCAATCAGAATGTGGATATTGGGTAGAGGGAAGTTATCCTTCGGACTTGCTTTGTTAAGATTGCGGTAATCGACGCATACTCTGATCTTGCCATCATTCTTCGGCACGGGCACGACATTAGCCAACCAAACAGGATATCGGGTGACCCGGATAACCTTTGCATCCAATTGTTTGGTAACCTCTTCCTTAATCTTCACACTCATATCAGTCTTGAACTTCCTCAACTTTTGCTTGACGGGAGAGAATGCTGGATCAGAAGGCAATTTGTGGACCACTAAATCAGTGCTCAAACCCGGCATGTTGTCATATGACCATGCAAAAACATCTTTGTACTCGATGAGTGCTTTGATTAACTCCTCCCGGATTTTTGGCTCGAGGTGGACACTTATTTTAGTCTCTCGGACATTGTCTGTGTCCCCTAAATTGATGGCTTCTGTGTCATTCAGGTTGGGTTTGAGTTTTTCTTCAAAGTGAATTAACTCCTTACTAATCTCTTCGAAGGCTTCATCCTCATCCTCGTATTCTGATTTGTAACCACAATCTACTTCTTGAACTAGCATTTCTGAATCAGATTGATTTTTAAGACTGAGCCGAGGATTCCTTATGCATGACATGTCATTAGAACCAGCGTAAAAAGAACTGTATAGAAAAGAAAAGAAAACAAAAGGGAAAACCATTAGGAATGAAGAAAAGGAAATTGTATTTCATTGAATGATAAAAGATAACAAAGTTTTCACACTCAAACAGACTGAAAAGAAAAACAAAAAATCTGGATTACAACCCTGGAATAATCCGTACAGACTTAAAGGAAAACCAAAGTGAACTACCAAGACTCCTTCCGGGTAGGGAGAGGAGTAGCTTTCCAATTATTAAACTTTGTTTTTGGCCCAACAAATTGCACTTCTGTGTTGCTAGAACCTTCTCCACTTTCCACCATGTTCACACTATCGAACAACTTCTCAAATCTTTCAATCAGCTCCTTGTCAGGATTAATCATAGAACTGGGAATTGCTGTCACTAAGCAACTCCTCGTACCGGACTTGACAAATGATCTGGAAATACGTGGGACCGGCTTTGGAGGGACCCATGCCCTCTGTTTCAATTTCCTGGCTTTTTTCATCTCTGCGGCTGTGGGCTTGAATCCTAAACCAAATGTTCCCAAGTTTTCAGGAAGAGACATGGGTTGTATGATGCCTTGCAACACTGATCCCAAACCCTTCCCTGGTACAAAACCA
This sequence comes from Nicotiana sylvestris, assembly GCF_000393655.2. NCBI lineage: Eukaryota > Viridiplantae > Streptophyta > Magnoliopsida > Solanales > Solanaceae > Nicotiana > Nicotiana sylvestris. Next base: position 149,621,370 of record NC_091062.1, on the reverse strand, counting down.
TTCTTCAACATTTCATACGCTACCATGACTGATGCAACGTTTATCTTTGGATTCGGGATACATTTCCCTTCTGGAACTTTCTCGACCGACATTGCGTCCGAAACCTAGTAGACCCATGGTCCCTTGTCATCTTCCACTTCAATGAAAGGCACAATGGTGCTGTTGTGAGCGCACAAATTATCTTCGCCGTGCACCACTATTTCCTGTCTGTCCCATTCAAACTTGACCATCTGATGGAGTATTGATGGCACTGCTTTAGCGGCGTGAATCCACGGTCTCCCTAACAACAAATTGTAGGAAACAGCAATATCCAGCACTTGGAATTCCATTGTGAATTCTACCGGACCTATGGTCAGCTCCAACATTATGTCCCCGACTGAGTCTTTGCCTCCGCCGTCAAATCCCCGCACACAGATACTGTTCTTATGGATCCTCTCCCCTCCTACTTTCAGCTTGCTTAGAGTGGAGAGAGGATAGATGTTTGCACTTGAACCATTGTCAACCAATACCCGGGTAACCATGGCGTCCTCGCATTTCACTGTCAAGTAAAGGGCTTTGTTGTGCTCAGTACCCTCTACCAGCAATTCATCATCGGAAAATGTGACTCTATTTACTTCGAAAATCTTGTTGGCTATCTTTTCCAGATGGTTTCCCGAGATCTTGTCGGGAACATGGGCCTCATTCAGGATTTTCATCAGTCACTGATGGTGCTCATCTGAATGGATTAGCAACGAGAGTAACGAGATCTGAGAGGGCGTTTTCCTCAACTGCTCTACAACAGAATAGTCATGCACTTTCATTTTCCTCAAAAATTCCTCTGCCTCTTCTTTAGTTACCGCTTTCTTTACTAGCGTTGGATTATCTTTAGCTTTTCTTAATTCCTCGGGAGCGAAACACCTTCCTGAGCGAGTCAAACCTTGCGCTTCACAAACTTCTTCCTTGACTTCTTTTCCCTTGTAGATCACCGTCACCTGTTCATAATTCCAAGGAACAGCCTTGCTGTTGATTACTGGAAGCTGAGTTACTGGTTTTATAATAACAGGTTCTGTGCGAGCACCCTTCACGACCACAACAGGTTTACTTGTGACCCCTAGCACTACCACTTTAACTTTCTCTGGTTTCACTACAACAATGCTTAACGACCCTCTCTCGGCTACCACCGCTGTCTTATCATCTACCCCTCTCAACTGGACCACTGAATTCCCACTGGTTACTTTTTTCTTTGAGCCGGTTTCGCTGGAACGAATCATCATTACCGTCTGTGAGGCCTTCCTGGGCTCCCCCTCTTTGTGTATCAACTCAATCATGTGTGTCTCATGGTGAGTTGGCAGTGAGTTCTGATTGATATTTAGTGCTTCTGGGGCTTGAACCTCGATCTGATGAGTATCAATAAGCTCTTGCACAGCTGTTTTTAACTTCCAACACTTCTATGTATCATGCCCAGGGACCCCTGAACAGTACTCACAGCTCACTGAGTGGTCAAGATTTCTAGGGGGAGGATTTGGCATTTTAGGCTCAATTGGATTCAACATGCCCAACTGCCTCAATATGTGGAAAAGATTGGTATATGATTCCCCCAGTGGAGTGAAAGTTTTTTGCTTCTGTGACCTCTCATTCTTGAGGGCTTGGTTTGGTCGGAAACCTGTCCCGGGAGGGTTTCTGTAGGCCCTTGGGGGTGGATATGAGTTTTGTGGAGCTGGGTATGGATTTTGTGGAGCCGGCGCACGCCATTGTGCGTGTGCCAGGGTTTGGGTATAGGCTTGTGCATGATGGACGGAAAAATGGGGATCTGGCTGTGGGTAGTAGTGCTGTGGAGGGCTATATGAAGTGTGGGGGTAATTTTGGTGGTAGGGTTGTGATTGGCTATAGTAGGGTGACAGGCCTCTAGATTCGAACCAGGCTCCGGACTCAACAGTCGTGACATCTTCTTTCTTCTTCTTCCCAAGTACACCCCAGTGCCGCTTTGAATGGCCTGGGTGGTTGCCTTGATCGCTGAATAACTCATGATCTTGTTGGACTTAAGCCCCTCCTCGACCATGCCTCCCATTTTTACAACCTCATTAAAAGATTTGCCAATTGCGGACACTAGATGTCCAAAGTAGGTCAGCTCCAAAGCCTGCAAAAAGTAATCAACCATCTCGCTCTCTTTCATTGGGGGATCTACCCTTGCTGCCTGCTCCCTCCACCGGAAACCATATTCTCTAAAGCTTTCATTGTGCTTCTTTTCCAGTTTGGTCAGGGACAGTCGGTCCGGAATGATCTCAAGATTATATTGAAAGTGACAAGCGAATGCTTGGGCCAAATCGTCCCATGTGTACCACCTGCTATGATCTTGTCTGGTGTACCATTCTAACGCCGACCCACTTAAACTTTGGCTGAAATATGCCATTAGTAATTCATCTCTTCCGCCTTCTCCCCTCATCTTGCTACAAAAACCTCTTAGATGAGCCACCGGAACACCATGTCCGTTGTATAAGTCGAATTTGGGCATTTTGAACCCCACCGGTAGTTGTACATCTGGGAACAAACATAAGTCTTTGTAAGATACACTTACCTGACCTCCTAACCCTCTCATATCCCTAAAGGATTGTTCTATGCTTTTCATTTTTCTGAACATCTCTTCCTGTTCAGGATTTCTGGCCGGTTTTTCTGTTTTCCCCGGTAGGTCAGAATGTGGATCATATGGATAGGTTTCGGTCGCTTTGAAGGTAAGCTCCGGGGGATAATACTGGTTGTACTGAGCTTGGAACATAGGTTCACTCGGGGATTTATGGAGTACAGCTGGTGGAGATTCCACAAAGACAGGGGTGACTGGCGGAAGAGGGTATGGAATTGATTTTGGTGGTGGAGCTTGTGGCGTATGAGAAGTAGTGCCATGGTAGTGTTGATAAATGGGAAAACCTGGATCGGTGGCGGGATGATCCTGAGACTGAGCTAACGGTGGGGTAAAAGCAGGGTTAGCAGGGTAAGCTGGCGGTGATTGCCCCTTGGACCAGGCCTGGTACATTTCGGCCATCTGTTGCTTAAGCTTGAGCATCTCTTCTTTCATTTTATAGACGTCCAACTCCTCTACCTCAACACTAGTGTCGACATCTGGGATAGACATGATTTCCGGTATTGGTCCCTTCGATCTGGTTTGGTAATGATAATGTGCTAGTATCCTCTAAATAAACTAACTGCTTGAATTCTCTGGATTACAACAACTTTTGTTAGTTTTAGAGTTCAACACATATGCAATTACACGTTGGGATGCAATGCACCTAGGCAATTAACCATTTTCTATCATGCATTTGCTTCGGTTGTGTGCATCATTCCGGGCTCTCATAATTGTGCCCCTTCTTTTAAGCTTCCTTTATTCTATCCTTCTTTATATATATTTTTTCTTTTTAGTGGTGGTCGAATCCTATAGAAATTGCCTACGTATCATGTCCCCGCATGAATCAGACCGTGCGTAGTTCTGTCCTATAAGTGCGAAAAGCAAAGAGACAATTTTTGGAAATTTTTCGATTTTTCATTAATAAATATTCTATTACAAACCAGACGCTTTTGGAAAGGAAAATAACAGACTCGAAACTAAACCAAGTACGAACTCAATAACTTCTGACAGACTCTGATGCGAAAAAAAGAAAATGCAGATTCGAACTATGAACACATTAAAGTTTTAAATTTGGGTGCCCGCAGGGCGTCATTCGGCCTCGCCGCGGGCTTAGGTGTAAGGCCCCTTTCCATCTATTCTAATTCATACATGATTTGCTTCACAAATATCATCACCGCCGAGAAGAAAGTAGTGCGGGTCATGTTTTCACACACCCGGCATTTCCTGGTAATAGCATGTGCAATAGTCAAAATCTGGTCCTTGGTTCAGTCTTTCTCTAGGAGTAGGCGTTCTATCTGATCCCCTCTAGCCTTCAAAACCCGAGAATCATGCAGATGTTGTTTCTGTAACTGATGTATTTCATCTTCCATCGAGGCCATTAGATTATAGCAGTGTTTACTTTTGGTTTCAAAAGCCTTGGCTTGTTTAGCCGTCTTGCTCTCTAGGGTGGTCACCTTCCTTTTTAGACTGGCAATGGTCTTTTCATAATCTTTCCTTGCCTGATGTAAGTACTGTGCGTGCTCTTTTGTTCTTTTTGCCCATTGTTCCTGGAGTGGTGCTATGGTACCCTCAGATTGCTTCAAATCATTCTGGCACTCACTGATTTCTTTTTTCAACCCTTTTATTAACCGCTCATCCGATCGACTCCTTCGTTGGCTGTCAGCATCTATCCTCATTTGTCGGATTTGGGCTTTCAACGCCTCATTGTCTTGGGCCAATTTGTTCTTTTCTCCCTAATTGGCGTCAACTTGCAGACTATTTTCAAATTCCAGGTCTCTAATCTGTTGCTTCAGCTTGCCTATTTCTGCCCTGTAACTCTCTTCTTTAGCCAACCAATCCCACTGTTCTTGTGATGCCTTGACGAACTTCTGGAGGTGGGGTCTTTTGGTCGGTCTCCCAAACTCGATTTCTCCCCTAAACCAAGCAAGGTATCCCGGCGAAACTTCACCCTTGGATCGATCACGTACACATGTATTTGCTGTTAAGTATTGACACTCGCTCCAAATTTGTCGGATTGCTGCTTCATGAAATTGTCCGTTGGGCCCGATCTCGACTACTTGGCCACTAAGATCTTCATCTTTCGTAACTATTTGGCATCTCCCCAACTGCCTTAAAACTCTATAAGGGGCATAGGTCTGGATACTCCTGAGCCCCATCAAAAGGAAATGGGGTCCAGTGGCTGGCATATATATGATTTCATCCACAGGTGGCCATCTAAATGTCCACTCTATTTGGCTGGCAGTAACAGAACGGAGGCGTGCTATCCATTATGTGACCCCTTCTGGTAAGCTGATTCCGTCAACCCTCGTAGGAAATTCCTCTATACACGTTTTCTCCGTCGACCCATAACTCATAAATTGAGGACGACGACATAGGTGTTCGATCATCCACATCTGCAGCAACGTGTTGCACCCCTCAAAAAAGTCTTCCCCGGCTTTGCAGGCTGTGAGAGCACAGAAGATTTCAGCTACTATCATGGGTGCGAGGGTTCTGTTGGCCTGAGTAAGTAAAGTGCTGACAACCCCAGATACTCGTATGTCAATATTCCCGTCTTTTCTAGGAAACACCAGGAGTCCCAAAAAGGCTACCCTGAATGCAAAACACTTATGTTCTTCCCACTTAAGGTGGTTTCCTTTGCTACAAATTTTGTTTTCCGGCTTGTTGAACCCCCCTATGTGGCCATATCTGTTGTATATAAACCGCAAAGTACAAAAACCAGCTGCCAAGTCTGGATTGTAGACCCCCCTGCTTATTTTCAAAGAGTCTAGGAACCTGTGTACGGCTACGGACCTTGGAGCGATCAGGTACTGGTGTCTCAGAGGAACCTTGGGACCCCCGATGTATCCGTCTATTTCTTTCAATGTTGGGGTAAGTTCAAAATCCGAGAAGTGAAATACGTTGTGAGCCGGGTCCTAGAATGCGACCAAGGCCTTTATGATATCCCCCCTAGGATTAATCTTCAGCAACCAAGTGAGGCCTCTCAGGTATAGATTGACTGTGTCGCGCCCTGATTCGCCCAAGTCATCCCACCACATGTGCAACTCCAAAGGGATCTTGTTCATAATTGTTACGTGCAAATTTTGACTTGTGCTCATTCTGCACATTTATTAGGGCGGTTAAGCAAAAATCACGATTCAATTGACTCAAAGATAACATGGACACTTTTCTCTTTTTTTTTTCATTTAAACTAAAACCCGGTTTTGCCAATACGGCCTTTCAGCACCTCAGGGTCGAAGATTTTAAGGCTGTGTCGGCTAACCGGTGAAAGCCTAATAAAATGACCACAGACGGCTATTCTTGCAAAAATAGCCTTCCGACGCCCTTTTAGGGACATTCGGCTATTCCTAACAAGAATGGCACCATCCTAATTATTTTTTTAAAACTTTGTTCTTTTGGCTATTTTCGCAAAAAGTGGAGTTGGACCCAATGGGGGTTGCCTACGTATCTCACACCCTGTGAGAATCAAACTGGCGTAGTTCGGGCCGATAAAACAAACTTCTTTTGAAAACCAGACTCTTTTCATTGGAAAATAAAACTATATTTTTTTTTCTTTTTTCTTTTTTTCATTTTCTCAAAAATCCGGCAGAGTTTCGACACTATTTGGACATTGTTTTTTTTTTCAAAACAGGCGATTAACTCTCTTTTAACCCTTGTACCTCTATCTCTCTTTCCTCAAAATATTCAATAGCCGATCAGTATGCAAGTCCGAAGCAAACAAATGCACAAGTAGCAAGTAAGATGCATCAAGATGGTCTTTTTGTCATTTTTGGTACACCTGTTCTAGACAGACCCAACCCCTGTGTTGAGCCTCCAAAGCCAAATGCACGTGATGCAAACAAACGTTCCTACTAGGGATCCGACATGAAGCTGAGTTATTCTAGGTTTATAACCTGGGTATTTGTTCTAGACTGTGTACCCGAGCGGACAACTCGAGTCGAGGAGGGGCTACGTACCGGGAACCAAAAGGCCATCCGGCTTAGTAACTTGTCCGAGCCTCTTTCTTATTTCAAGGTATGACACTAACAGAATAGAGAGTCTCGACCAGCGAGCACATCCCCGAAGATGAGAAGAGAAGGGCTTCGTAGCAGTTTATATGCAGTTCAGATAATATCAAAGCGGTAAAAAACATCACTTAGCACATTAGGCCCAAACATGTAAAAAAATCAGATAAAACAAGCAAATTATAACAATTATTTAAAGCTCGAATTCTGAACCCTGAACCAGAGATTCTGGGTTCGTTCCCCAGCAGAGTCGCCAGAGCTGTCACACCTCCTTTTTCCCCTGCGCCTGCAGGGGCGTAGGGGGAGTAAAAGAGTTTTTCCAATTAAAGGACAATCAAAACGGGATTTTTATTTAAATATTCAGAGTCGCCACTTGAGAGATTTATGGTGTCCCAAGTCACCGGTTGAATCCCGAATCGAGGAAAAGAATGACTCTGTATTACAGTCCGCGCACCAGAAATCTGGATAAGGAATTATGTTAACCTGGGAGAAGGTGTTAGGCATTCCCGGGTTCCGTGGTTTTAGCACGGTCGCTCGACTGTCATATTCGGCTTATTTATCTGATTTTATACATGCTGAACCTATGTGTGAATTTTAACTTTTTACCGCTTTTGTTACTATTATTTTAAAAGAGAATTGCAACATCGTGAAAATGCGTCTCAAACTGCGCCACATAAATGCACCCATCGTTTTTGACACATTCCGACTTTGTTGAGATTTGGATTTGGGTCACATAAATGTGCACCCGAGTTTAGAGAGGTAACATTATTAAAATACGCGCTAAAAGAGACTAACGCGTTATTATTTTTTTGGGAAGGCCGTAAAGTTCGCTAAACGGCCCGTCCCGAAGTCTAAGTGTTTTAACATATACATTTAACGAGGGCCTTGCAAATTATGTACTTTGTCCAGCGAGGCTCATCTCATTTATTGTTTAGAAAGCTAGCCTAGAAACGACTATGATTTCCTATTTTTTGTTTGTCTCTAAGAATAAAACAAAGATCCTAATTAATTGTTGTTAAGAAATCCCATAGTCTATCAGTTAAATACTAGTTGACCAAATGCCATTTCAGCTTTTGGGCCCAAAGGAACCCAATCCAGACGATGGACAAAGGTTCTTATCAAATGCATGGTATTGGGCCTCGGGCGGGCCCAAGCTAGACGGGGCGGAATCAGCCGCACAGGCGGGGCTAAGGGGGCGAACCCTTGCAGCTGGGCAAGCCATGAAACGGCTCACAAATCTGCTCATCATTTAATCAGACATATTTAAATAGTGGATTCGTTTTGCTTTGTAATTTATACTTTCTTCCTTCCGCTTCCGGTTATTAGAGCAGATATGAAATGTGGTACTCAAAATCCCTTTGTAGGGCTAATTGAAATGAAAGGTAACTATTAAAGGTTTATATTATTGTTGGCTTACTTTTTCAAACATATTTACAACACAAGATAATAGGCAACTAGCTGAAGCTAACCCAATTTATTTTACCAATTTAAATGAACCTAATTACAACTAACACTAAACTGCAGAAGAAAACTCATATTCATTTGAGACAAAACGACTAACATTCCATGCTAATACAAACAGTTTTTAGTTTATTACGACATGAACAATTTCGATCCAACTAGTACAACTTCAAGCAAAGGTCTTAATAACGTTAAGAAGTTAAACATTCTGATACATAAACCAGAAAACTAAATCAAGTTTTTAGCTAAACTTCAAGCATGCATCTAATTCGTTTAACAGTTTTCAGCTAAAAAATAGTCCAATAGTTCGCGTTAGTCCAGTTACATTCAGCAGACATTTATATGATATTAGTGAGTGAAGTATCTTAATGTACAAATCAGTATAAAAACTAAATCAAACTTAAGCTTCAAATCTTCATGTATATTCATGCTTCACGTTTACAGCTTACAAATTGGCAAGGTTATAGCCGTGTACCTGGAAGTTGAAGTATAAACCAAGAAAAATGAGGGGGTCAATCAAACAGCAACAGCAACAGCAACAACAACAGCAAATGGCCAATCCAGCAGGGTTTAACAACGACAATAGGAGAATTTTCAGAAAACAAATGAAACCAGAGAATCCAAGAATCAACCCCAACAATCAATAAACCCAAGCAGATAACCAATCAACTCAGTCGAACAAACCAGATTCAACTTGAAATCATATTCTTGTACCTTTCAAGCTTCAGTTACTCAACAATACTAAGAAAACTTAAGCTATTTTAATCCTAGATGAACTAGAATCAGAAAACTTCCTCAATGGAACATATTTTTTTCTTGTCTGTTTCTCTTCCTTTATCTTTTACTCTCTCTTTTCAGATTGCTCTTTTCCTCTAAGGTCTGCCCAAAAGAAAAACCAAGACCCCTAACTCTGTCCTAAGTCCCTTCCTCTTATACCCAAACACTGACCCTGCTAGCCTGTAAGAACACTAGGCAGATTTCAGAAAACGAATTCTGCCGATGATACCTTTAGCACTCTACTAGAGTATGTTTTCCCTATTATCCCTTGTCTTTTCCTTATTTAATGTTCAAACAGGTATAGACAACATATTTTAATCAATCCCTTTAAGCCTCCCCATACCATTATGTTTGGTTCCCCATTAACACTAAACAAATGCATTAATTTAATATTAATTAAGTGCTTTACTGACAACCCACTTAGCAAGACCATTTTGCCAAAACTTTTAAACCCCAAAACTACCCCTGAAATTACTGTGATTTACTGTCCTAATCCAATCCCCTGTACCTCATCAGCTATAACCAATCTCCTTAATCAAATAACTAAGCTGATTCCTAATTGATCACCAAACTACAGCAGCTATAACCAATTTAATTCAAATTCACTTAGCAGTTCGAACTTAGAACTCAGATTAGATCAAATGGTATCCAAATGAAGGCCAACGAATCAGGATAAAACATATTTGAACGTAACCAGGTTAGAACTTCCAACCATGATTGACACATTACATGGGAGTGACTAACTATATTCACAACTCTAAACTAAACAAAATGAATGAAATACTGTCACATACTGGACGAAAATAACTGAATTTATATGTGAAATGATGAACAAAAAAAAATAAGGAGTCAAACATCACAGAAAGTGAGATCATTTGAACTAGTAATACTAGTAACCAATTACAAGACTAGACACAGTTTTTGTACAAGAATATTACGGACACTGACTTTTACAACCAAACTAAAAAAACAAACATACTTAAACGATTCAACATATGCCAATCGACCAAGACGAGAAAAACTGGACCAGAAAAAGGTCCGAAAGAGGAGGATGATTAATTGACCTAAATGACGAACTAATCAGTCAGAAATAAAATAACAACAAAAGAAAAAGGCAAACAAAAGAAATACCTCGAAATTTCAGAAACCAAATGAACTCCGTTCTCATTGACCTTCGTAATTCCGACTTGAACTTCTGAGGCAAAAAATGGACCTTAATCGAGTGTTCTCGACTAAGCACACTCAACTAAGGTCGATTAACAACCTCAAAACTCTCCTAATTTTGGACAGGTTCAGTCTTGGTCCTTTTAGGGTTTGTTAGTCGATTTAAGATTCGACTAGTTCTAATGGGATTCGAACAAAAGTAAGGGTGGTTTGGGAACGAGGGAGGTCAGGTAGAGCTGGGGTGTGAACTTGGGACTGGTTAGGTAGGTTTAGGGTTTTGCTCGAATGTTCGATTAAAGATTCGAAACAAACCGGAATGATTCGAGGTTAAAGGGATAGGGATTTGTGTTGAGGGTGGTTAGAAGGTTCAGGGATGTGAATTTCATGGTCATCGGCATCGTTGCCGCCAGCTTTCAGGCGAAGGGGTATGATGGCGGCTAGGGTTTGGTTGGGTCGTTTGGTTCGTCTCTTTCAGAGACGAAGGGTGAAAATGAGGTGGGTGAAGGGGTTTGGGGTGTTTTGAAATATTGAAACTAAGTTGATTAATCTGGGCCGTTGGATGATGGGAACCAACAGTCCAGATTAATTTACTTAAGCCAAACGGGGTTATTTAGTAGTAATGGGGTCGGGGCGGGTATATGAACGGGTATGGGGAATGGGTCAACACGGGTTATGGGAGGGGTGATCTGGACCGTTGGATCAAGTCATATCAACGGCCCAGATTGGGCGTCAGAGAACAACATCGTTTTGGCCGTCTCTGAGACCAGCCGGTTTGGGCCTGGGTTGGGGTGTGACATTGGGCCTGAACCTTTCTTTTAAAACCAGCCCAGTCCGATTTTTAACTCTTCTTCTCTTGTTTCTTCTTTTTCTTTTATTTTCTTTTTGATTCCTAATTACCAAAATTCAAAATTAACTTTAAAAAATACTAATTAACCCTTAATAATAATTATCACACAAAATTAAATACAAAGATAATCACACAATTTGACATTAAACCCTAAAAATGTGAAGTACGTTATTTTTTGATTTTTGATTTTCGTAAAACAAATTACTGTTTAATTAATCCTAAATTGTAAATGCAAATGCAACACATATATTTTTGTATTTTTCTTAATTAAAGTAAAAATGAACATGCACAGACAAGTACAAATAAATCACAAGCAACGCAAAACTATTTTATTTTGAATTTTTGGGAGTAGTTCTTGTAGGGCAAAAATCACGTGCTCACATATAGTATTCGATTTAATATACATTTTCAGTATATAAATTTTTTGCACTTTTAATACAGTATAAATTAAACATGCAATAACATATTGGTAGAGGACTTTCATTATCTTTATCAGGTTCTCTATTATAATGATGTAATAAATTTTTATTTAATTACTTTATTAATGACTTAATTGTATAAATACTTTTGCATTACTATCAATGCATATATGTTATGGAGGTTTATTGCTTTGCTTTCCTCATCTAAAGTATTTTATCCCTCTATATTTCATGTGGCACTTCTCAATATTGGATATTATTAATCTAATCATAAAATAAAAAATAAAAAATAAAAAATAAAAATCTAACCATTTATTGAAGTTAATTCAGATTCTACTTAATTATTATCAAAATGACAGATCGAATAGAGTACATTTAAAACAATACTAGTAAGAAATCATTTAATTTGCAAATGCTTTGAGATATAGGTAATCCATGCCATTTATGAATGTATCAGAACAGCAGATAATTATTTCCATGGAAAATGCGAGAGAACTTATGGGTCGCAAGGAGCTTATTTAATTTGGTTCTCTGGTTTCGTCGAAGTACCATATACTATATGTTTTATTAGTAAATAAAATATTTAATTTGAAAAAGAAAAAAAAAAGAATTGTCAAATCATGATATATGCTTCTAAGAAAAATATACTATTGACTTTCGGCTGGAGGACTGAGAAGGTGAGATTTGAGACTCAATGCGCTTAAGGATAAAAAGATCATTAGTCCCTTTCCCTGCTCCTGTACTGGTAATTATCTCATAGCACTCTCGCTTTCTCCTTTCATTCGTCTAACCAATCGCTTTAATTCTAATTTCTTAATTCAGTCATAGAGTTAGATAATTGGAATGGTATAATCATTAAACATTACTCTCATCTATCCGTTTTTATATGATAATATTTGATTGGATATACAATTTAATTAAAATATTAACTTAACGAGTATATTAAAAGTGGTGATAATGAATAAGTATTGAAATGATGGATGAAAAGTAATTAATTTGATTTAAAAAATCTAATATCATACTTTACATCTACTCAAGTATTGAAGTTCAAAATTTAAAAATATTATTTACCGAAAATGGGGGCCAAACGCGTTTTATATATTTATAATTCATTCACAAGGCGGAAAAAAAATTCCTACTTGAGAATTGAGATAAGTGAATGATTGAAGAAGAAAATAGTCAACGTGCTATTTCGGAATTATGTAATTACTTTCTTACGGGTTCTAATATATTCAGTTTTTGTCTTATTTGAGAGTTCTCTGAATTAGTGTTTTAAAAGGTGTTTTCGGGGCGAGCTCCGGAGCGAGGCGCACCAAAAACGCTTCGAGGCGATGGTGTGGGGCGAAAGTCTCAAGAGATGTACGCCCGGGCATTTTGAGGCGCGTTTTTTCAGTGAGGCGTAAGCCCTAGAAACTTTTTTCAAATTAAAACAAAATTTGTTGAATAAGTCCTTCATATAATACCCAAATTATCAAAATTCAGCTTGGTAATTAATAAAAAGGTTTAAAAAGAAACGCAAATGTATTAAATTTAAAAGTCAAGATATTTTTTATTGATTGAAGCCCTAATTCATGGTCTTTCCCAATTCATTATCTTGTCCGTCTCCCAAAAGCAAAGAATATTTAGTTTTTTTTTTACAAATACAAAGAGAACTTCATTCTTCTTCATAGCAGCAAGTTCAAATTGTAGGTTAGTCATCCTTTTTGTTCCTCCATGTAGAAAACTTTATTCTTTTAAATTGAAGTTACTTGTGCTTGTAAGTAGTGTATAATAGATTGTTTTGACTAGTTTTTTGTGGGGATGAAGCATATCTATATATATGTATTTCACATATTTCTAGTTTTCTTCAATTTTTATGCAATTTTATCTGTTTATTAATATTTATTGTCATTATATTATTTTATAAAATATTAAAAATTAAATACCTATGGGGCTTACGCCAGGTCTCGGGGCTTACGCTTCGCTAAGGCATACGTAAAAATGCCTCGCCTTACGCCCACGCCTTTTAAAACACTGCTCTGAATTATCAAGTTATAAAATTCGTTCTAAATAATTAAATTTGGTGATTCTTGACAAAGTCTCATGTTTCTTGGTGGTGCTAGCTAGTTGAATAAATTGATTTCCTTAGCATGTAAAGGAAATGTGTTTAACTTGTATATATCAATAAAGTAAATAAATCTTTATAATATTATTTAGTCATCCAAAATTATATTTATATAAAACTATTTCTGAAATGTTAAATTTATAGTTTTAAAAATAAGGCAAATTATCAGAAATAATGGGTGAAGATAATTTGATAGTGCAAATTCTTTTTAACTGTTTACATATATGAAATTAATCTCCGGAGTAAAGTATTATAACTAATAGTGAGTCATGAGGGGAAGTAACATTCGTAGAGATTACGATAATGACAAAAGAGATAAATTTATGTTTTTTTAGTTTAGACAATGGAAAAGAAAAAAATAAAAGGGAAGAGTCGTCATCTCAATTGCTTTGTGGAGTTAAACAGTTTTTTTGAATTGGGGGTTTGTTAGATGTTAATTAATCACTAACCCTAACTTACACATTAATTACCAGTGTTGAAGTTGGACATCCTAGAAAATGGCTTTATAACTTGGGAATCTTTTCTTTATCTTATTGTTTAATTATGACTTGTAAGCCAAGTAATCCTTTCTTTCCCTCTCTCTTATCCCTTGTAATGTTGGTGGACGCATTAATTAATTAATTAATTAGTGTTATTAATAAATAATATTTATTTTCATATTTTCAGGAAAAGTACAATTCATCCTGATTCCCATTCAGTGGAAAAAATAGAAAATTATCCTAATGGCTAATACGAAGTGAAGTTCCACGAAAGGCATTAATATCGATCTAAGCTAGCTAGTAATATAATTTCCTTAGTACAAAGCGATATGCCAATATCCTAAGGCAAAGGCATTCTCGATCTAAGGCTCTAAGCTAGTATTATTTGCTGTCCACCTATAACAAGGACGACAAAATAGAGAAAAGGAGATGTCGGAAATAAAATATTAAATGCTTGCGCAAAATTGAGGTCCGAAAATAATATAGTAGATATATTCCCTCAAAGATCTAACTCAATTCTCAATCTTGAATTATGATAATTGAAGACTTCTCTTTGATAGTATAAAAGTCGTCATTAAATATGTAAAATGTTAAATAGTCCAATTAGGCTTACTATTAGAAAGAATGCTTATTTACCAGTTCATTTAATCCTAATTCAATATTTAAGAAAAATTGTTAGGATCGAAATAATTAGGTATCATGCGGAAGGTAAAACAAACCTTGAATGATGATAAATCAAACAATAAAAGAGAAATATACAAAAAAAGACACAAATATTTAATGTAGTTCGGTCAATTGACCTACATCCACTGACAGAAATAAGCAACCCAGTATATAAAAGATAGTGCAGAATAACGAGATAACAACCTCACAAAGAGGCAAACACAAGTGGCAGGATAATACTTGTCTCACAAATTCTCCCCTTAAAACAAGATTGTCACACCCCTTATGGCTACATTATGGATGCTACTAAATAAGAAGAAAATATCTTCCATTTATAAAAGTCCAAAACTATATTTTACAAGAAAAAAGACTAGCCAAATATGAATGAATTATGTTTTTCTTTTCGTAAAAGATAAAAACAATAATTATAAATATATTCCCTTTTTTCAAGGGATACAAAAACCAAATATGGTAAAAAAAAAAAAAAAAAAAACAGGACAAACACCTAATAAAAATTACAATTAAAAAAATTTATTTGATTACCGAAGTTTTGTTATAGAAAGGAGGAACAAAAGCAATATATTGAATTATATACTCATGACGAAAAAAATTGATATACCAAACATAAAATCAAAAGACCACTAATTAATTAGATTATAATTAGCGCACCAACAAAATTCTCCAAGCACTTCTAATGCTCATAACAAGCCAGGAGCGAAATAGACCTTTGACAACATATACAATATATAAACTATAGTACGTAACCTAAAGAAGAAAAGAGAAAAAAAAAACACTTAATTTCTACCATTAGCTCTCTTTCTAAATTTTTAGACCTTTAATCATATGCAGAGTGGTGCACACAAAGCGATTTTCTTGCAATTATGAGAGAGCCACTTAGAATGCATATAGCTAGCTTTTCTCCAAGGAGGAACATGAAGACCTTTCTCCTTAAGGGACTGTTTGGCAGCAGCACAAAGCAAAGAGATAATGCCATTGAGTTTCTCCTCAGTACCAACAAATATTGAAGGAAGAGAATTTGAAAGATCTTGGTAGGCTTGTGTAGGCCTAGCCAACTCAAACTGTGACCTAAAATCTATATCCACTATTAGTCTCACTGTTTCCTCTGATCCATTGCTTTCCTTCATCATCACATCTATGTATTCATAATCACCTGTAAATTTAAATGCTTCAACACCCACAAAGACAAAAATTAAAATCAGCAAAAAAAAAGAAATGGGTTCCATAACTAGGCGTTTGGATAATAATATATGTGGCTAAAATTGAAAAAAAAAAAAGCAAAGTATTTGAAGTTGACAACAAAAAGTACTTTAAATTTTAAATCATGTCTAAACATAAATTTTACTTGGAAAAAAATTACAATTTGACGAGTAAACATCATTAATTCACGTAAACCATTTTTTTTAATTTTTTTTTCAATATTTCACCAATGTTGTTTACAAATAGTAATATTCAAACTAATATATTTTGGTGGTGGGGTGATGTGATTGATGGGGTGGGGGTGGGTGGTAACCTGAAGGACGACCAAAAGTGGTGATCCAAGAAGTTTTACAAAGAGAAGCTTCATAATGATCCATTCTTAATCTATTGACAATCCATTGCCTTAACTCTTTAGGCTTCATATTATTATTAACCATGTTTCTCCAGTAAAACAAGATTTTCCCAAGAATCTCTGTTTCAGCATCTGTAACATTCTCAAGAATATCCTATCAAAAAAAAAAAAAAAAAGATGAAGCGAAGAAGTCAACATTAGATGAAGTGGAAAAGAAGACTTAAAATTAATACTCCAATAGTACCTGTAAGGAAAGAAAAGTAGTAGGATTATGATCAACAAGTTCATCAACTTGTAAAGTAGTTTCAAAATGATCCAATTCTATAAAATCTCTGACCATTTGGGACAGCTTATCTTCTTCAAGTTCAGAAATACCAATCACTATTTCTTTCTCTTTGCTGTTGCTTCTCATGTTGGGTTGCATACACAAGAAAAAATGGTGACCTGAAATTTTGCTCTTTCTTTTTCTTGTTTTTTTCCTTTACACTTGGAGGCTAGGTGGGGGAGAATGAGGTTTCTATTGTTTGGTTAGAACCGCAGCTTATGTATTTAAGTATATTTCATATAGTATAAAATAGGAAATCTTAAGGATTTTTTAATTGCTTTGGGGTACGATTTTTTTTATGTCATCAACAGAATATACAGTCCACATCATCACATAATGTTGGCAATTGGTATAGGAGATTAGTATAGATTCAAAGGTAGCTTTAGGTCATTTCCTCTCTTTTTCTTAGCTTGAGTTTCTCGAGTTTTGACAAATACATAAGTTGTTAACTAATCTAATCCTATTTAATGGAAATTAATACTAAAAAGATCTACATCCAACTGTTTAGAAAGGGATTTACGAAATTGTAGAATTATTATAAAATGGTCTCATGATCTACATAAGCTGCCAAGAATGGATTTAAGAAATTATAAAATATTACAATATTCAGATATTCTTTTTAACTTCAACTTTAATCATGTGTTATTCAAACGTTACAACAAGTGTTTGGATAGCTCATTTCTTATAAATTTACGTATTTTTATTCCTAAAAAGATTAAGAAATTAAACAATGGTAAAGCTCGGATAGCAGTAGAATACTTATTATAAAGTTATATGGTCCGAAACATGTACTTGGTTCTATAGATTTAACTTAACACGTTGCTGTGTATAAATATGAAGAAAAAAATCTAAAGATACATACACAAAATAAAAATTAAACTTATTCTGAACTAAGTGACTCTAGATTTTAAATCGACTCGTCTTTAGGTGAAGTAGTCTCTTTCGCGCAGGTTAATCTGGTCAAACATATTATACTTTTACGTAAAATCTTAACTCAATACTCCAAATACAAATATACGTGAAAGTTGAAAAATAAAATATTTACAAAAGAGTCATTTAACGGATGCTTCAACAATTGTTGTAATCATGTATAAGAGGAAACAAACATAAAGCTGGATGCAGAACGAGCGCAGAACTGGAAAAAAGCTGATGCCACAAAACCCCGAGCCCAGTCTATCATTTAAATAGGCCCATATTATGTGGATCTACAATGACAGTAGCCCAGGTTGAAATAATACACTTTCCAAACCTAACGAGATTTTTATATATTTATACTACTTTTGAAACTTATTTCCCTCAATATTGAAGTCTTAACTTAATTATAAGTTGATATATAATTTATCAGTTATATATAAAATAATGTATTAGAATCTAATATTCACTATTTTCTCTCTATCTTCTTCCTCATCCAACATAGAAGCTTAAGCTATGTGGCTCAGTAATACCAACCTAGAAGCTTGTTACGTACAAAGTCTAGGCTCGTATTCCCAACTCCTCAACATTTAAGGTTTTCTTCTATGAGAAATGGTCATCCAAAAGTTTCCTTTTTAAAAATTATAGAGTCGTAATTGTATCGTGAAACTTCATTGACAATCATTAAAGAGTTTTGAAACTTTAAATTCAAAAATTGAATTTTGTAAATTTGTTATTTGTTTGTATTGGGCATTATTGCAAATGATTGGGAATATCCCTTAAATTTTATATCTCAATTTCGAGAGAATTTGGTGAAGATTCGAAGTGATTTTTGTAAGCACGTAATTTTTTACCCGCACATTAGAATTATCTTTAGTAGTCTTAGTATTTTTAAAATATCTCTTTGAGTTTATTTCCATATGATTTCACTCTATTATTAATTTTAATTCTAGTTTTTAAAGCATAAAACTTAAAAACTACAAAAAATAATTTCGTCCTATTATGCATTTTTATTTTTCACTTAAAGTCACTAGTATTATTTCAAATCTATTATGGTCTAAAATATTTATCTCTATCTTTGTCTTAATATATTTTTTGTTGAAAAAAAAAAGAACACAAATATATATATATATATATATATTTTTTTTTTATTTATTTATTTATCTTTTTAGCCCAAATTGAGGCCCAATTCGGACACCCCTCTTTTATTCACTTGAGCCCAATCTCCCTTAGCCCAACAACACACTGACCCACCCTATTCCCTATTGATCAATCCTGACCTTTGATCAATTTTAATCAAATGGTCTATATCAATTCCCACACCCCATATAAAAATTATTTTTCCAAAGACCAAACCCTAATTCTTTAAATTAGCCGCCCACCCTAATCTCTCTCACCCCTCTGCCGCCTCTCCATCTCGCGAAAACTCACCAAACCGACTGAGTTCACCCAAACTCGCCCTACATGGTCCCCTCCCCTCTTCCACGTCACCAAACCCTAACGAACTCCTGACAGATTCCCTCTTCCTCACGTGCTTTTTCATTTTCCTTTCGTATTTTATCCCTTTAGATCGAAATTAGGAAAATGGGGTGCGTAGGATCGAGAAAAATTCGATCTGCTCCCTCCATTTGTTCGATCTTTCCATCAATAAAAGGTAAAAATCATATTTGAGGGTTAATTCTCGAATTCTTGGAGAAGGGGATAGAATGTTCGAGAAGGGGGTTATATAAGGGCTGGTTTTCAAATTTTTTGGGGGAGCTTGTACAGAAAACTTTGAAGAAAAAGAGACAAAAATTTCGGAAAAAAATCTTAGGGTTTTGGAGATAAAAGGTTTCTGTAATTCGTGATTTGATTTTGGCTTTTTCATAAGAATTCCAGAAAATCAAAGACACCATTTTTTTTTTCTTTAGTTCTTCTATTGAATTTTCATTTCCAAAATGGTTAAAGTTGAGTGATTAAGTTGAGGATCGAAGCCGGCTCGAGTTTTCGTTCAAGGCGTGGAGTCGAAATTTTTACTGGTTGATTCGAGGTCCGTTCAAGTTCGTGGTTCTGCCCGATTTGGATTGCTATTTCACCGATGTACTTACTGATTTTTCACGTATCAAAGCAAGCTTTCAGTTTTTTTTCTTTCTCTTTCTCATTCTGTTTTTTTGTGGATTTAAATATGACGAGAGCCATAATTTAATTAGTTTGGGGCGTATTTGAAACTCGGATGTTAGGAATTGACTCGAGTATGTTTCTTTAATATTCATGTAAGTCGTCTCAGTGTTCTAGTGAATTATTCCCGATCTAAATACTTAATTTTCAATATGTTTGACTTGCCTTGTTTATGGTTTTATAAGTATGCTGGAGAGTATCTTGGTTGGTTCTTTCCAAATGTTCTTCATCTGCTACTAATTGGTTTAGTCTGCCATCCTTTTGCTTGGTTCTATCTTTAGCTTTTGGAGTACTACCTTGAGCTCATCTTTTACTTGTATCGCCAGTAACAATACCATTAATATGAATTTCATTAGCAGAATAAGGAATGGTCATGTTCAATATGATTTCTGATTGAGTATACATACACCAATTGGCAAGTTCAATATACATACACCAATAAGGAATGGTCATGTTCAATATAAATTTTTTTGTTATGAAATTTGTTCTCATTCGCCGCAATCAGTTTGTTTGATCTTTTGATGTTAGATTGATGACCATGTATGAAGTGTTAGATCGATGTCTATGTTTAATGGTTTGAATTATCGGTGAACCATTATTAAATTGATTGCGTTGTTTTGCCTATGGCATTGAAATTGAATTTCAATAGCTGGTCTGATTGAATCTTCATGTCATATATGAGAGTATTTAGCTTCTTGGTTCATTTGGACATCGCTTAAATTCAGATGTGGTTTGTTATCGACATGAAGTACTGATATTTTTGATGAACACGTGGTTGATTGTGGAGGAATTGTGTCTGTGTTGAAAGTTCTGGATTGTTTGGCTTCTTTGAGTATTGTGTCAAAGATGTTTGAAATTTTGCTGGACACGTGTTGTTTCTTTCCTAAAAGGCATAACAATAAAGAAACTTGTGTGACTCGAGTCCTAATGTTTCAAATGGTTGCTTGTCGCGTTAATTAAGGTCATATGCTAAATATAGTGGTGAAATAGCTTCGTGAATCAAGCAGCTCGTATTACTTTCTTTTTGGGGATTCCCTTGTGATTTTCATAAGTTTTCCAGTAAGCTTCAACTGAAATGGAAATCTATTAGCTTTCTTATTATGTGTGTCACTGGTTATTGGCTTTATAGTTCATATGTTTATACCAATTTTATAAGTCTGATTCCTGGGAGAATTATGTTGAGGCCTTTCCTTAGAAACATGTATTTAGGTGCACTCTCAATATGTTTAAGTTGGATCATTTAAATTATCTTTTTATGGCATGTAAATAGATTGGTTTTTTATTGAGAAAGTGGTTTCTTATTAGTAAAGTAGTACTGTACGTGCTAAGAGACTAAACTTGAAATCCTTAGTGTTTTGGGTCATTTAGAATGAGTAGGTGGCAGTTGGGTTCAAACAGAAATCCGATGGCTCGTCATATTTTGATCCTTTTATATTTGTTTACTGTCATTTTCTTGTTTCTTTGTTCTAGCTGTTTGGTGTTTGTTTATTTATTTGGTTTTGTCTTAATGAATCGGGTCATGGGGTTGGGTTGGCCAGCCCATTAGATAATTAAATATTTTACGCATGCTTTAGGAATTGGGTTTGGTCAAATACATGAAAAATTATTAAGAAGAAATGAGCATGAATTGAATTTTCTTGTTATTTAATTTTCTTTTATTTAGTTTATTTCTTTACATTATCTGCTAGTAGCTTGTTTAGGCCATCGACATTTGGGTAGGCAATATTTGGACGTTTTACTAGTTTTGAGGCGAGAGGTCGTTCCATTAGTTAAATTTATTCGGAGAATGCCCCGAAGAACTTGTAATATTTTGGAGGTCGTGATGAGCATTGTGGAGGAAGTATAGTATAGGTTAATATAGGATTTTTAGTATTTTTTTTCTTACTCTTTTTATTTATTTATTTAGGTGAGGACAACCTCGAACCTCCTTCATGCTTGCTTTTCCTTTTTGTGTGCATTACTTTAATTAAAATATTCTTAAAAGCCGACTAGATCAAGTATGCAACCGTACTAGTTACGGGACTTGGGGAATGCCTAACGCCTTCTCCCCGAGTCAAATGAACCCCCTTACCTAGAATATCTGGTGCAAATTGGTTTAGAGTCAAATATGTATTTAAAAGAAAATTATTTTTAAATGGTGGCTTGACACACCAGGTTATATGCCAAGCGGCGATGAAAATCCCTTTAGCAAACATTTTGTTACTTTCTAATTGAAAAACACTTTTAGAGCTTTACAAATCTTTTTATTATTTTTAATAGGGTTAAGTGAGGTGGAAAAAAGGGGTGTGACAGCTTTGGCGACTCTGCTGGGGAGTTGCAGGTTCGAGCTGATACTGTGATCTTGTTAGCTTTTTAGAATATTCGGTTGAGGTTTTTATATTTTTTTATTTGCTTTATTTAGTTTTCATTTTGTTATGTTGTTTTATTATTTTCTAGTTGTTTATGTGTCTATAGTTTTTCCTTTATGTGTTACTGCTTTATAACTGTCATCATTTGTATAACCCTAAGTTAGTTCTTTATATAATAAGTCTCATAGTAAGTGTTGTGTGCACGAACTCTTTGTTGAGTCACCCTTATTTTGGAGGGTACGTCGGACGTATGGAGTGTGTGAAAAGTTTGAGCAGACACTATACGCTCCCCCGAATTGCCTTGTTAGTGAACCCAAAATGTAGGTCAGCCTTGAGGTCATTTTTATTTGCATCATATCATTATGACCTAGCAGGGCCTGGCCATAGGTACCATGTCCTTTGTATGGAACCTGTCCAAATTGTGTTAGATGGGCCCGCCAGCCCAAAAGGACATTCAATCATCTTATGTGCTAAATGTTGCATCTTTGAGGATAGAAAGGACATTTGTCGGACTGATGCTTGGAAAAGAAGGGTGAAAATGAAGTAAGAGAGACTATTGAGGGTTTAAGTATTTTTATTTTCTTGCCCAGTTTTCTAAAAAGATATAAAAAGGGGATTTCTTGTCACGATCGGGATTTTTCACCGTCGGAATCGTGATGGCGCCTACTCTTAAAAGCTAGGCAAGCCGACAATTACAATTTTATCACATTAATTATTAACCGGAACAGAAATTAGTAATAGCTAAAGCCAAACAAAGATAAAGTATGGAAACATTATAACAGTTCAACAATTCTAACACATGACTACCCCAATGATCTAGTGTCACAATTTCACGAACATCTAAGAATTTCTACAAACACTGGTTTAGAAGAAATACAACTGTTCTCAAAATGAAAAGAGACAGGAAATCTAAAACAGAAGGAAGGGGACTCCGGGGTCTGCGAACGCCGACAGAACTACCTCGAGTCTCCTATTGATTGAAGGCAACAACCCAAGATCTACTCACGAGGTCCTTCACCGAAATCTGCACAAAAAGTACAGGTTCAGAATCAGTACAACCGACCCCATGTACTGGTAAGTGTCGAGCCTAACCTCAGCAAAGTAGTGACGAGGCTAGGACACGACAACCATATAAACCTGTACAGTTATATCATATACGAGAAATAATAATAGCATAATTAAATAGTTAAAGACGAGAAAGGGAAACATGATGAGGGGAATATCAAATTCTGACAGTAATAAAGTAGATGAGAAAGGTAAATATCAACTTTGAACCAACAGAAAAGATAACATAGTAACAAGTGCACGACACCACCCTTCGTGCTTTTACTCTCGTCCTCACCATAGAAATCAATATAAACGGCACGACATCACCCTTCGTGCTTTTACTCTCTCATAATCATGGCACGACATCACCCTTCGTGCATTAACACTCCCAGAAATATGACACAACATCACCCTTCGTGTATTAACACTCACAGAAATATGACACGACATCACCCTTTGTGCATTAACACTCTCTCACAGTATCGTGCACGGCATCACCCTTTGTGCTTTACACTCTTCCTCACCCAAACAATAGAAACAATAACATCCCGGCAAGGGAATCAGCTATAACCAATCTTGTATCAACAGTTAACTTCACAAAATAAGTCTCAACTTGAGTCAATACTCAACAATGATCAACTACCAAGAAAATATCATAGGACTTGTTCAACTTGGATAATCATCAATTAAAACATGGACATTACATAATAAGAGTCATAGTATAAGACTCACTTACTTGATTTACACCAACGTATAGATATTCGTCACCACACCTATACGTCGTACTCAACACTAACACGTAGCAAATAAGACACAATACCTATTCCCTCAAGATAAGGTTAGACCAAACACTTACCTCGATTCCACGGCCAAAAGTCAAGCCTCAATTACCGTTTTTCCTTTGATTTCCACTTCCAAACTGCCCGAATCTATGCATAATTAGCTAATTAACATCAATTAACGCTAAATAAACCAATTCTAATGCATGATTATAGATTTCCCATTATTTTCCCCCAAAAAGTAAAAACCCGACTCTGGGTCTGCTTGGTCAAAACTCGAAGTTCGAACCAAAACCCGACTACCCATTCACCCACGAACCCAAATATGCAATTGGTTTTGAAATCCGACTTTAATTTGGGGTCCAAAATCCCCAAATTTTGAAATTCCTAAATTCTACCAAAGAACACCCAGTTTCCCATGAAAAACCTTAGACTTTAAGATGAAATTATGTAAAAAGATGAAATTGATTGAAGAAAATGAGTTAGAAATTGTTTACCTATGATTTGGGGAAGAACTCTCATTTGGAAAATCACCTGTGGGAGCTTAGGGTTTGAAAATTTGAGAAATGAGTTCAAAATCTCGTCCAAGTCCCAACTTAACTGCTGCAGATGTCGCAATTGCGACTGGAGCTTCGAACTTGCGAAGCTCGCAAATGTGAGAAAGGCATCGCAACTGCGAACCTTTCGCATTTCTACTGTAATCACAAATGCAACCTTTTGGTCGCAAATGCGAAGTTCTCCCTGTCCTGTTCCCTTCGCAATTGCGAATAAAAGTTTGCAATTGCGAACATGCCCAGGCACTTCCTTCGCATTTGCGATGGAAGCCTTGCAAATTCCAAGCCTGTGAAGCCCGCAAATGCGAAGCCTGATCTCGCAATTGCGAGATCAGAGGCCTGCAACTCTGCAGAAGCATACTAGCAAATTCCCTAAGTTCAAAATCACTCCGTAGCCTATCCAAAACTCACCCAAGCCCTCGGGACTCCAAACCAAACATGCACACAAGTCTAAAAACATCATACGGACTTGCTCGTGTGATCAAATCGCCAAAATAACATCTTAAACAATGAATTTAACACCAAAACTCATGAAATTCTCAAGATAGTTCAAAATTTCTATTTTCTCAACCAAGGGTCCGAATTATATCAAATCTCTTCTGTTTTTTACCAAATTTCACAGATACGACTTAAATACTATATCAAACTTGTAACGGGCTTCGGAACCAAAATACGGGCCCGATACCAACGAGATTACACACTATTCTATTTTCAAAAATCCTTATATTTTCCAACAAATAATTTTCTTCAAAAATTCGTTTCTCGGGCTAGGGACCTCGGAATTCGATTCCGGGATTACGCCCAAGTCCCATATTTTACTATGGACCCTACGGGATCATCAAATCATAGGTCCGGGTCTATTTATCAAAAACCTTGACCAAAGTCAACCTTAATCAATTTTAAAGACAAATTTCAATATTTTTTCTTAAATTTCACATAAAGGCTTTCCGGAAACGCGCCCAGACTGTGCACGCAAATCGAGGAGAAAAGAAAATGATGTTTTCAAGACATCGAAACCTGAATTCGGATTCTAAAACATAAGATGACCCTTTGGGTCATCACATTCTCCACCTCTAAAATAACCGTCCGTCTTCGAACGGACATAGAAAAGTACCTGAGGCGAAGAAAAAATGGGGATATTGGCTCCGCATATCGGACTCGAACTCCCAGGTAGCTGCCTCAACAGGCTGACCTCTCCACTGAACACGAACCGAAGGATAACTCTTCGATATCAACTGATGAACCTGCCGGTCTAGGATAACTTTAGGCTCCTCCTCATAGGTCAAATCTCTATCCAACTGGATAGTGCTGAAGTCTAACACGTGGGATGGATCGTCGTGGTACTTCCGAAGCATGGACACATGAAATACTGGATGCACTACTGATAAACCTGATGGCAACACAAGCTCGTAAACCACCTCTCCCACTCTCCGAAGAATATCAAAAGGCCCAATGAACCTAGGGCTTAACTTGCCCTTCTTCCCAAACCTCATCACCCCCCTCATGGGCGACACCTGAAGCAACACTCACTCTCCGACTATGAATGCCACATCACGAACCTTACGATCGGCATAACTCTTTTGCCTGGACTAAGCTGTACGAAGTCTATCCTGTATGATCTTAACCTTATCCAAGGTGTCCTACAATAAATCTGTACCCAACAACCGAGCCTCTCCTGGCTCAAACCATCCAACCGGTGACCGATACCGTCTACCATATAATGCCTCATAGGGATCCATCTGGATGCTTGACTGATAACGGTTGTTATAGACAAACTCCACTAATGTCAAGAACCTCTAAAGTCAATAACACATGCGCAGAGCATATCGTCCAAAATCTAAATAGTACTCTCGGACTGCCCATCCATCTGCGGATAAAATGTTGTGCTCAACTCGACCCGCGTACCTAACTCACGCAGAACTGCCCTCCAAAAATGCAAGGTAAAGTGCGTACCTCGATCAGAAATGATAGACATGGTCACACCATGAAGACGAACAATCTCCCGGATGTAAATCTCAACTAATCGCTTCGAATAATAGGAAACTGCCACATGAATGAAATGCGTTGACTTGGTCAGCCTATTCAAAATAACCCATACTGCATCGAACTTCCTCTAAGTCTGTGGGAGTCCAACAACGAAATCCATAGTGATACGCTCCCACTTCCACGCAGGAATATCAATCTTTTGAAGCAAACCACAAGGTTTCTGATGCTCGTACTTTTCCTGCTGACAATTCAAACACCGAGCTATATATGCAAATATATCCTTCTTCATCCTCCTCCACCAATAATGCTACCACAAGTCCTAATACATCTTAGCGGCACCCGGATGAATAGAGTACCGGGAACTATGGGCCTCCTCTAGAATCAACTCATGAAGTCCATCTACATTAGGCACACAAATACGAGCTTGCATCCTCAAAACTCCATCGTCTCCCTCTGTAACCTGCTTGGCACCTCCGTGCTGCACTATGTCTCTAAAGACAAGCAAATGAGGATCATCATACTGTCGATCTCTGATACACTCAAATAATGAAGAACGAGGGACTGTGCAAGCTAAAATACTACGGGGCTCAGAAACATCCAACCTCACGAACTGATTGGCTAAAGCCTGAACATCCAAAGCAAGCAGTTTCTCACCGACTGGAATATACGCAAGCTACCCACACTGGCAAACTTCCTACTCAAAGCACCGGCCACTACATTGGCCTTCCCAGGATGATACAAGATGGTGATATCATAGTCCTTTAGCAACTCCAACCACCTCCCATGTCTCAAGTTTAGCTCCTTCTGCTTGAACAAGTATTGGAAACTCTTGTGATCCGTGAATACCTCACATGACACGCCATATAAATAATGCCTCCAAATCTTTAGCGCGTGAACAATGGTTGCTAGCTCCAAGTCATTAACTAGATAATTCTTCTCGTAAATCTTTAACTGCCACAAAACATATGCAATAATCTTGCCATTCTGTATCAACACAGCACCAAGTCCAATACGAGATGCGTCACAATACACTATATATGGCCCTGAACCTACGGGCAATACCAACACCGACACCATAGTCAAAGCTGTCTTGAGCTTCTCAAAGCTCGCCTCACACTCGTCTGACCATCTAAAATGGGCACCCTTCTGGGTCAACCTGGTCATCCGGGTTGCTATATATGAAAACCCCTCCACAAACCGACGGTAATAACCCGCCAAACCCAAGAAACTCCGGATCTCTATAGCTGATGTGGGTCTAGGCAAGTCCTTGACTGCCTCAATATTCTTAGGATTCACCTGAATACCCTCTACTGATACAACATGACCCAAGAGCGCAACTGAACTCAACCAAAACTCACATTTCAAAAACATAGCATATAATTAGCTGTCTCTCAGAGTTTGGAGAATGACTCGTAGGTGCTGCTCATGCTCCTCTTGGCTGCGGGATTAGATCAAGATATCATCAATGAAAAAAATCACAAAGGAATCCAGATAGGGCTTGAACACTCGATTCATCAAATCCATGAATGCTGCTAGGGCATTTGTCAACCCAAATGACATCACTAGAAACTTATAATGCCCGTACTGAGTGCGAAAAGCTGTCTTAGGGACATCAGATGCCCTAATCCTCAACTAATGGTAGCCAGATCTCAAGTCAATCTTCAAAAACACTTTGGCACCCTAAAGCTGATCAAATAAATCATCAATCTGTGGCAATGGATACTTGTTCTTGATAGTGACTTTGTTCAACTGCCGATAGTCTATGCATATCCTCATCGACCCATCCTTCTTCATAACAAATAACACCTGGGTGAGACACTAGGTCTAATAAAACCCTTATCAAGCAAATCTTGCAATTGCTCCTTCCATTTTTTCAACTCTGGCGGGGCCATACGGTATGGCGGGATAAAAATAGGCTGAGTGCCCAGAGCCAAATCAATGCAAAAGTCAATATCTTTGTCGGGCAGCATCCCTAGTCGGCCAGCAGGAAATACCTTTGAAAACTCATAAACAACTGGTACGGAATCCATGGAAGAAACCTATGCACTGGAATCGCAAACATAATCCAAATAAGCCAAACACCCCTTCTCGACCATACGCCGAGCCTTTATATAAGAAATGACCCTATTGGTAGAATGACCAGGAGTCCCTCTCCATTCTAATAGAGGCAACCCCAGGAAGGCTAGTGTCATGGTCTTGGCGTGACAGTCTAATATGGCATGATAAGGTGACATCCAACCCATCCCCAAAATGACATCAAAATAGACCATATCCAGAAGTAGGAGATCTACGCGGGTCTTAAGACCCCTAATAATAACCACACACGAGCGATAGACATGATCTACGATAATAGAATCACCCACTAGTGTGGACACATATACAGGAGCACTCAAAGAATCACGAGGCACAACCAAATACGTAGCAAAATAAGATGACACATAGGAGTATGTAGACCTTGGATCAAATAGAACTGAAGCATCTCTACTGCAAACTGAAATCGTACCTGTGATAACAACATCGGATGCCTCAGCCACAAGCCTGGCTGGGAAAGCATAACATCGGGGCTGGGACCTACCACTCCGAACTATATCCCTGGGATAGCCTCCTGCTGGCTGGCCTCCACATCTAGCGGCCCGAACTCCACCTCTAATACCACGACCTCCATCTCTAGCTGCCTGACCCCTACCTCTAGCTGGCTGAGTAGGTGGTGGAACACCCAGTGCCTGAACCACGGCACGAGAACCTTGATGCTGAGAACTGCTCGAGGGCAAAATCTAGCAATGTGCCTCGGATCACTATATGTATAACAAGACCTTAGCTGCTGAGACTGCTGACCCTAACGGCCAGAGTAACCACCCTAAAAACTCTGGATCGGAGGTGCACTAATAGGAGCTGGTGGTGCACTGTAGGGTAGCTGATCAGAATACTGCATGTGAGAACCACGACTACTTGGAGCACCGTGATAAGTCTGAAGTGCTGAATGAAACGGCTTGGGATGATGGCCTTTACCAAAAGAATCCCTGCCTCCAAACGAGGCACCACTGAACCTGCTAGAACTATGGGGCCTCTTGTTAGACCCCTGACCACTCCCTTGAGCTAAAACCATCTCTACTCGCCTGACCACATTGATTGCATCCTAGAAAGAAATCTCACTCATTGTCTCCTTAGCCATCTGAAATCTGATAGGCTGAGCTAGCCCCTCAATAAACCTCCTCACCCTCTCTCTCGGTGGGAAGTATAAGAAAAGCATGACGGGCCAAGTCAAAAAATCTGGTCTCGTACTGAGTGAGGATCATAGAACCCTACTGGAGACGCTCAAACTGCATCTGATAGTCCTCCCTTTGAGTGATAGGAAGAAACTTCTCCAGAAATAGCTGAGAGAGATGATCCCAAGTGAAATAATGCGACCCAGCTAGTTTGGCCAAACAATAATCCCTCCACCAATTCTTGGCGGAACCTGACAGATGAAAAGTAGCAAAGTCAACCCCATTGGTCTCCACTATCCCCATGTTCCGTAGAACCTAATGACAGATGTCCAAATAGTCCTGGGGATCCTCTGAAGATGTACCGCCATAGGTAGTAGTGAAAAGTTTGGTGAACCTGTTCAATCTCCACAAAGCATCAGAAGACATAGCTTCTATATTACCGATTTGAGCTAGAGCACCCGGCTGAACTACCCTAATTGGCTGAGCTGCTAGAGTCTGAAACTGAGGAGCCATCTGCTCCGGAGTGCGAGTAGCGGGAGTCTGTGCTCCTCCCCTAGCCTGAGAGATGGTTGGTGCTACAGGAAGTATGCCTGCCTCAGTGACACTCTCCATAAGGCCCACTAGACAGACTAGAGCATCCTGGAGTACCGGGGTAGTGATGAACCCCTCTAGAACCTGAGCTGGCCCTGCTGGAACGGTCTAGGTTGGAGCCTCATCATCAAACTCTACCTGAGGCCCCGCCGCTAGTGCTGCTACTCTGGACTGAGCCCTGCCCCTTCCTTGGCCTCTATTACGGCCTCGGCCTCGTCCTCTACCCCTCATAGGAACTGCCCCTGGGGGCTCGGGCTGCTGATCAGCTGATGAAGCGGTACGTGTTCTCGCCATCTGCGTAAGAACAGAATAGAAGTTCAATTAGTATTGAGAAATCAAATCGCACGATAGAGAAGAATAGAAGCGAAGTTATTCCTAAACTCTGTAGCCTCTAGGGGATGAGCACAGACGTCTCCGTATCGATCCCTCAGACTCTACTGAGCTTGTTCGTGAATTGAGAGACCTAGGAAACCTAGTCCTCTGATACCAACTTGTCATGACCCAGATTTCCTACCGCCGAGATCGTGATGGCGCCTACTCTTGAAAGCTAGGCAAGCCGACTGTTACAATTTTATCACATTAATTATTAACCAGAACAGAAATAAGTAATAGCTAAAGACAAACGGAGATAAAGTGCGGAAATATTATAACAGTTCAACAATTCTAATACATGACTACCCCAATGATCTGGTGTCACAATTTTACTAACATCTAAGAATTTCTACAAACACTAGTTTAGAAGAAATACAACTATTCTCGAAATGAAAAGAGACATGAAATCTAAACAGAAGGAATGGGACTCCGAGGGCTATGAACGCCGGCAAATCTACCCCGGTTCTCCTATGGACTGAAGGCAGCAACCCAAGATCTACTCATGAGGTCTGTCATCAAAATATGCACAAAAAATGCAGAGAGCAGTATCAGTACAACCGACCCATGTATTGGTAAGTGTCTAGCATAACCTTGGCAAAGTAGTGACGAGGCTAGGACACGACAACCATATAAACATGTGCAGTTATATCATATATGAGAAACAAAAATAACAAAATTGAACAGATAAAGATGGGAAAGGGAAACATGCTTAGGGGAATATCAAATTCTGACAGTAATAAAGTAGAGGAGCAAGGTAAATAACAAGTGCACGACATCGCTTTTACTCTCGTCCTCACCATAGAAATCAACAGAAACGGCACGACATCACCCTTCGTGCTTTTACTCTCTCATAATCATGGAACAACATCACCCTTCGTGCATTAACACTCACAAAAATATTGTACGACATCACCCTTCGTGCATTAACACTCAAAGAAATATGGCACGACATCACCCTTTGTGTATTAACACTCATTGAAATATGGCATGACATCACCCTTCGTGCATTAACACCTCTCACAATATCGTGCACGACATCACCCTCCGTGCTTTATACTCTTCTTCACCAAACAATAGAAACAATAACATCCCGGCAAAGGAATCAGCTATAACCAATCTCGTTTCAACAGTTAACTTCAGAAAATAAGTCTCAACTTGGGTCAATACTCAACAATGATCAAATACAAAGAAAATATCATAGGACTTGTTCAACACGGATAATCAACAATTGAAACAAGAATAGTACATAATAAGATTCACAACAGTCACAATATAAGACTCACTTGCATGCTCGACACCAACGTATAGATACTCGTCACCACACCTATACGTCGTACTTAACACTAACACATAGCAAATAAGACACAACACCTATTCCCTCAAGCTAAGGTTAGACCAAACACTTACCTCGATTCCACGACCAAAAGTCAAGCCTCATATACCGCTTTTCCTTTTATTTCCACTTCCAAACCGCCCATATCTACGCATAATTAACTAATTAACATCAACTAACGCTAAATGAACCAATTATAATGCATGATTATAGATTTCTCAATGTTTTCCCCCAAAACCAAACTTTGGGCCCGCTTGGTCAAAACTCGAAGTTTGAACCAAAACCCGACTAATCATTCACCCACGAACCCAAATATGCAATTGGTTTTGAAATCCAACCTCAATTTGAGGTCCAAATCCCCAAATTTTGAAATTCCTAAATTTTACCCAAGAACACACAATTTCCTATGAAAAACCCTAGATTTTGAGATGAAATCATGTAAAAGATGAAATTGATTGATGAAAATGAGTTAGAAATCGTTTACCTATGATTTGGGGAAGAACTCTCCTTTGGAAAATCGCCTATGGGAGCTTAGGGTTTGAAAATTTGAGAAAAGAGTTCAAAATCCCGTCCAAGTCCCAACTTAACTACTGTAGAAGTCGTAATTGCGACTGGAGCTTCGCACTTGTGAAGCACGCAAATGCGATAAAGGCATCGCAATTGTGAACCTTCCGCATTTCTAATGTAATTGCAAATGCGACCTTTTGGTCGCAAATGCGAAGTTCCCCCTGCTCTGTTCCCTTCGCAAATGCGAATAAAAGTTCGCAATTGCGAACATGCCCAGGCCCAGCTTCCTTCGCATTTGCGATGGAAGCCTCGCAAATGCCAAGCCTGTGAAGCCCGCAAATGCGAAGCAATTGCGAGATCAGAGGCCTGCAACTTTGCTGAAGCATACTAGCAAATTCCCTAAGTTCAAAATCACTCTATAGCCTATCCAAAACTCACCGAGCCCTCGGGGCTCCAAACCAAACATGCATACAAGTCTAAAAACATCATACAGACTTGCTCGTGCGACCAAATCGCAAAAATAACATCTTAAACAATGAATCAAACCAAGACTTGCTCGTACGTTCAAAATTTCTATTTTCTCAACAAAGGGTCCGAATTATATCAAATCAATTCTGTTTTTCACCAAATTTCACAGATATGACTTAAACACTATATCAAACTTGTACTGGGCTCCGGAACCAAAGTACGGGCCCGATACCAACGAGATTACACACTATTCCATTTCCAAAAATCCTTATATTTTCCAGCAAATAATTTTCTTGAAAAATTCATTTCTCGGGCTAGGGACCTTGGAATTCGATTCCGGGAATACACCGAAGTCCCATATTTTACTACGGACTCTATGAGGTCATCAAATCACAGGTCCGGGTCTGGTTACCAAAAATGTTGACCAAAGTCAACCTTAATCAATTTTAAAGGTAAATTTAAATTTGTTTCTTAAATTTCACATAAACGCTTTCCGAAAACGAGCCCGGACTATGCACGCAAATTGAGGAGAAAGAAAATGGTGTTTTCAAGGCCTCGTAACCCAAATTCGGATTCTAAAACACAAGATGACCCTTTGGGTCATCACATTCTCCACCTCTAAAATAACCGTTCATCCTCGAACGGACATAGAAAAGTACGTGAGTCGAAGAAAAGATGGGGATATCTACTCCGTATATCGGACTCGGACTCCCAAGTAGCTGCCTCAATAGGCTGACCTCTCTACTATACACGAACCGAAGGATAACTCTTCGATCTCAACTGATGAACCTGCTGGTCTAGGATAGCTATAGGCTCCTCCTCATAGGTCAAATCTCTATCCAACTGGACAGTACTAAAGTCTAACAGGTGGGATGGATCGTCGTGGTACTTCCGAAGCATGGACACATGAAATACTAAATGCACTGCTGATAAACATGGTGGCAACGCAAGCTCATAAGCCACCTCTCCCACTCTCCGAAGAATCTCAAAAGGCCCAATGAACCTAGCGCTTAACTTGCCCTTCTTCCCAAACCTCATCACCCCCTTCATGGGCGACGCCCAAAGCAACACTCGCTCTCCGGCTATGAATGCCACATCACGAACCTTACGATCGGTATAACTCTTTTTCCTGAACTAAGCTGTACGAAGTCTATCCTGAATGATCTTAACCTTATCGAATGTGTCCTGCACTTAATCTGTACCCAACAACCGAGCCTCTCGCGGCTCAAACCATCCAACCAGCGACCAATACTGTCTACTATATAATGCCTCATAGGGAGCCATCTGGATGCTCGGCTGATGGCTGTTGTTGTAGGCAAACTCCGCTAATGGTAAGAACTGATCCCAAGAACCTCCAAAGTCAATAACACATGCGCGAAGCATATCCTCCAAAATCTTAATAGTACGCTCGGACTGCCCGTCCGTCTGAGGATGAAATATTGTGCTCAACTCGACCTGCGTACCTAACTCACGCTGAACTGCCCTTCAGAAATACAAGGTAAACTGCGTACCTTGATCGGAAATGATAGACACGAGCACACCATGAAGACGAACAATCTCCTGGATGCAAATCTCAGCTAATCGCTCCAACGAATAGGAAACTGCCATAGGAATGAAATGCGCTGACTTGGTCAGCCTATCTACAATAACCCATACTGCATCGAACTTCCTCTGAGTCTGTGGGAGTCCAACAACGAAATCCATAGTGATACGCTCCCACTTCCACGCAGGAATATCAATCTTTTGAAGCAAACCACAAGGTTTCTGATGCTCGTACTTTTCTTGTTGACAATTCAAACACCGAGCTATATATGCAACAATATCCTTCTTCATCTTCCTCCACCAATAATGCTACCGCAAGTCCTGATACATCTTAGCGGCGCCCAGATGAATAAAGTACCGGGAACTATGGGCCTCCTCTAGAATCAACTCACGAAGTCCATCTACATTAGGCACACAAATACGACATTGCATCCTCAAGCACAAGCAAATAAGGATCATCATACTGTCGATCTCTGATACACTCAAATAATGAAGAACGAGCGATTGTGCATGCTAAAACACTACTGGGCTCAGAAACATCCAACCTCACGAACTGATTGGCTAAAGCCTGAACATCTAAAGCAAGCGGTCTCTCACCGACTGGAATATACGGAAGCTGCCCACACTGGCAGACTTCCTACTCAAAGCACCGGCCACTACATTGGCCTTCCCAAGATGATACAAGATGGTGATATCATAGTCCTTCAGCAACTCCAACCACCTCCTCTGTATCAAGTTTAGCTCATTCTACTTGAACAAGTATTGCAAACTCTTGTGATCCGTGAACACCTCACATGACACGCCATATAAATAAAGCCTCCAAATATTTAGCGCGTGAAAAATGGTTGCTAGATCCAAGTCATTAACTAGATAATTCTTCTCGTGGATCTTCAACTACCGCGAAGCATATGCAATAACCTTGCCATTCTGCATCAACACCGCACCAAGTCCAATATGAAATGCGTCACAATACACTGTATATGGCCCTGAACCTGTGGACAATACCAATACCGACGCCGTAGTCAAAGCTGTCTTGAGCTTCTAAAAGCTTTCCTCACACTCGTCCGACCATCTTAACTGGGAACCCTTCTGGGTCAACCTGGTCATCGGGGCTGCTATAGATGAAAACCCCTCCACAAACCGACGGTAATAACCTGCCAAACCCAAGAAACTCCGGATCTCTGTAGCTGATATAGGTCTAGGCCAGTCCTTGACTGCCTCAATCTTCTTAGGATTCAGCTGAATACCCTCTGCTGATACAACATGACCCAAGAACGCGACTGAACTCAACCAAAACTCACTTTTCAAAAACTTAGCATATAACCAGCTGTCTCTCAGAGTTTGGAGAACGACTCGTAGGTACTGCTCATGCTCCTCTTGGCTGCAGGATTAGATCAAGATATCATCAATGAAAAAAATCACAAAGGAATCCAGATAGGGCTTGAACACTCGATTCATCAAATCCATGAATGCTGCTGGGGCATTTGTCAACCCAAATGACATCACTAGAAAGTCATAATGCCCGTACCGAGTGCGAAAAGCTATCTTAGGGACATCGGATGCCCTAATCCTCAACTGATGGTAGCCAAATCTTATGTCAATCTTCAAAAATACTTTGGCACCCTAAAGCTGATCAAATAAATCATCAATACGCGGCAATGGATACTTGTTTTTGATAGTGACTTTGTTCAACTACCGATAGTCTATGCACATCCTCATCGACCCATCCTTCTTCTTAACAAACAACACCAGGGTGAGACACTAGGTCTAAAAAAAGCCCTTATCAAGAAAATCTTGCAATTTCTCCTTCAATTCTTCCAACTCTGGCGGGGCCATATGGTATGGCGGGATAGAAATGGGCTGAGTGCCCGGAGCCAAATCAATGCAAAAGTCAATATCTCTGTCGGGTGGCATCCCCGGTCGGTCTGCAGGAAATACCTCTGAAAACTCATGAACAACTGGTACGGAATCCATGGAAGGAACCTCTGCACTGGAATTGCAAACATAAGCCAAATAAGCCAGACACCCCTTCTCGACTATACACCGAGCCTTTATATAAGAAATGACCCTACTGGTAGAATGACCAGGAGTCCCTCTCTATTCCAATCGAGGCAACCCCGACAAGGATAACGTCACGGTCTTGGCGTGACAGTCCAATATGGCATGATAAGGTGACATCCAATCCATCCCCAAAATGACATCAAAATATACCATATCAAGAAGTAGGAGATCTATATGGGTCTCAAGACCTTAACCACACACGAGTGATTGACACGATCTACGATAATAGAATCACCTACCGGTGTGGACACATATATATAAGAACTCAAAGAATCACAAGGCACAACCAAATACGTAGCAAAATAAGATGACACATAGGAGTATGTAGACCCTGGATCAAATAAAACTGAAGCATCTCTACTGCAAACTGAAACCATACCTGTGATAACGGCATCAGATGCCTCAGCCACAAGCCTAGCTGGGAAAGCATAACATCGAGGTTGGGACCCACGGCCTCCTGCTGGCTAACCTCCACCTCTAGTAGCGCGACCTCTACCTCTAGCTACCTGACCCCTACCTCTAGCTGGCTGAGTAGGCGGTGGAACACTCGGTGCCGAAACCACGGCACGAGAACCCTGATGCTGAGAACGACTCGAGGGCAAAATCTAGCAATGTGCCTCGGATCACCATATGTATAACAAGACCTCAGCTACTGAGACTGCTGACCCTGACGGCCGGAGTAACCACCCTAAAAACTCTAGATCGGAGGTGCACTGATAGGAGCTGGTGGTGCACTGTAGGGTAGCTAATCAAAATACTACATGTGAGAACCATGGCTACCTGAATCACCGTGAGAAGTCTGAAGTGCTGAATGAAACGGCTTGGGAGGATGGCCTTTACCAAAAGAATCATTACCTCCAGACGAGGCACCACTGAACCTGCTAGAACGATGAGGCCTCTTATCATACCCCTGACCACTCCCCTGAGCTAAAACCATCTCAACTCGCCTGGCCACAATGGCTGCATCCTGAAAAGAAATCTCTCTCATTGTCTCCTTAGCCATCTGCAATATGATAGGCTGAGCTAGTCCCTCAATAAACCTCCTCACCCTCTCTCTCTCTCTCGGTGGGAAGTATAAGAAAAACATCACAGGCCAAGTCAATAAATTTGGTCTCATACTGAGTGACGATCATAGAACCCTACTGGAGACGCTCAAACTACCTCCGATAGTCCTCCTTCTGAGTGATAGGAAGAAACTTCTCCAGAAATAGCTGAGAGAATTGATCCCAAGTCAAAGTAGGTGACCCAGCTGGTTTGGCCAAACAATAATCCCTCCACCAATTCTTGGCGGAACCTGACAGACGAAAAGTAGCAAAGTTGACCCCATTGGTCTCCACAATCCCCATGTTCCATAGAACCTCATGACAGATGTCAAAATAGTCTTGGGGATCCTCTGAAGATGTACCGCCATATGTAGTAGTGAAAAGTTTGGTGAACCTGTTCAATCTCTACAAAGCATCAGAAGAAATAGCTGCTCTATCACCAGTCTGAGCTACAACACCCAGCTGAATACCCTAACTGGCTGAGCTGCTAGAGTCTGAAACTGAGGAGCCATCTGCTCCGAAGTGAGAGTAGCCGGAGTTTGTGCTCCTCCCCCAGCCTGAGAGATGGCTAGTGCTACAGGAAGTATCTGCCTCAGTGACACTCTCCATAAGGCCCACTAGACAGACTAGAGCATCCTGGGGTACCGGGGTAGCGATGAACCCCTCTGGAATCTGAGCTAGCCCTGCTGGAACGGTATGGGCTGGAGCCTTATCATCAAACTCTACCTGAGGCCCCTCCGCTAGTGCTGGTGCTCTGGGATGAACCCTTCCCCTTCCTCGGCATCTATCACCGCCTCGGCCTCATCCTCTGCCCCTCATAGGAACTGCCACTGGGGGCTCAGGCTGCTGATCAGCTGATGAAGCGATACGTGTTCTCTCCATCTGCGTAAGAACATAGTAGAATTTCAATTAGTATTGAGAAATCAAATCGCACAACAGAGAAGAATAGAAGTGAAGTTGTTCCTATACTCTGTAGCCTCTGGGGGATGAGCATAGACGTCTCCGTACCGATCCCTCAGACTCTACTGAGATTGTTCATGAATTGTGAGACCTAGGCAACCTAGTGCTCTGATACCAACTTGTCACGACCCGGATTTCCCACCGTCGAGATCGTGATGGTGCCTACTCTTGAAAGCTAGACAAGCCGATAGTTACAATTTTATCACATTAATTATTAACCAGAATAGAAATAAATAATAGCTAAAGCCAAATAGAGATAAAGTGCGAAAATATTATAACAGTTCAACAATTCTAATACATGACTACCCCAATGATCTGGTGTCACAATTTCACGAACATCTAAGAATTTCTACAAACACTAGTTTAGAAGAAATACAATTGTTCTCGAAATGAAAAGAGACAGGAAATCTAAAACAGAAGGAATGGGACTCCGGGGTCTATAAATCCCGGTAGATCTACCTTGGGTCTCCTGTGAATTGAAGGCAGCAACCCAAGATCTACTCACGTGGTCTGTCATTGAAATCTTCATGAAAAATGCAGAGTGCAATATCAGTACAACCGACCCCATGTATTTGTAAGTGTCTAGCCTAACCTCGGCGAAGTAGTGACGAGGATAGGACACGACAACCATATAAACCTGTCAGTTATATCATATACAAGAAACAACAATAATAGAATTGAACAGATAAAGACGAAAAAGGGAAACATGCTGAGGCGAATATCAAATTCTGACTGTAATAAAGTAGAGGAGCAAGGTAAATATCAACTTTGAACCAATAGAAATGATAACAGTAAAAAGTGCACGGCATCACCCTTCATGCTATTACTCTCGTCCTCACCTTAGAAATCAACAGAAACGGCATGACATCACCCTTCATGCTTTTACTCTATCAAAATCATGGCACGACATCACCCTTCGTGCATTAACACTCACAAAAATATGGCACGACATCACCCTTTGTGCATTAACACTCACTGAAATATGGCACGACATTACCCTTCATGCATTAACACCTCTCACAATATCGTGCACGACATCACCCTTTGTGTTTTACACTTTTCTTCACCCAAACAATAGAAACAATAACATCCCGGCAAGGGAATCAGCTATAACCAATCTCGTTTCAACAGTTATCTTCACAAAATAAGTCTCAACTTGGGTCAATACTCAACAATGATCAAATACTGAGAAAATATCATAGTACTTGTTCAACATGGATAATCATCAATTGAAAGAAGAACAGTACATAATATGATTCACAACAGTCACATTATAAGACTCACTTGCATGCTCGACACCAACGTATAGATACTCGTCACCACACCTATACGTCGTACTCAACACTAACACATAGCAAATAAGACACAACACCTATTCCCTCAAGCTAAGGTTAAGCCAAACACTTACCTCGATTCCACGGCCAAAAGTCAAGCCTCAATTACCACTTTTCCTTTTATTTCCACTTCCAAACTGCCCGTATCTATGCATAATTAATAATTAACATCAATTAACGCTAAATGAACCAATTCTAATGCGTGATTATAGATTTCCCAATGTTTCCCCCAAAACCAAACTCTGGGCCCGCTTGGTCAAAACTCGAAGTTTGAACCAAAACCTTACTACTTATTCACCCACAAACCCAAATATGCAATTAGTTTTGAAATCTGACCTCAATTTGAGGTCCAAATCCCCAAATTTTGAAATTCCTAAATTCTACCCAAAAACACCCAATTTCCTATGAAAAACCCTAAATTTTGAGAAAAAATCATGTAAAAAGATGAAATTGATTGAAGAAAATGAGTTAGAAATCGTTTACCTATGATTTGGGGAAGAACTCTCCTTTGGAAAATCGCCTATGGGAGCTTAGGGTTTGAAAATTTGAGAAATGAGTTCCAAATCCCGTCCAAGTCCCAACTTAACTGTTGTAGATGTCGCAATTGCGACTAGAGCTTCGCATTTGCAATGCTTGCAAATGCGAGAAAGGCATTGCAATTGTGACTCTTCCGCATTTCTGCTATAATCGTAAATGCGACCTTTTGGTCGCAAATGTGAAGTTCCCCCTGCCTCGTTCCCTTCGCAAATGCAAATAAAAGTTCTCAATTGCGAACATGCCCAGGCCCAGCTTCCTTTGCATATGCGATGGAAGCCTCTCAAATGCCAAGCCTGTGAAGCTCACAAATGCGAAGCCTAATCTCGCAATTGCGAGATCAGAGGCCTGCAACTCTATTGAAGCTTACCAGCAAATTCCCTAAGTTCAAAATCACTCCGTAGCCTATCCAAAATTTACCCGAGCCCTCGGGGCTCCAAACCAAACATGCACACAAGTCTAAAAATATCGTACGGACTTGCTCGTGCGATCAAATTGCCAAAATAATATCTTAAACAATGAATTTAATAGCAAAACTCATGAAATTCTTGAGATAATTCAAAATTTCTATTTTCTCAACCAATGGTCTAAATTATATCAAATCTCTTCTGTTTTTCACCAAATTTCACAGATTCGACTTAAATACTATATCAAACTTGTACCGGGCTCCAGAACCAAAATACGGGCTCTATACCAATGAGATTACACATTATTCCATTTCCAAAAATCATTATATTTTCTAGCAAATAATTTTCTTCAAAAATTCATTTGTCGGGCTAAGGACCTTGGAATTCGATTTCAGGCATACGCCAAATCCCATATTTCACATAAAGGCTTTCGCGAAATATGCCCGAACTGCACACGCAAATCGAAGAGAAATAAAATGAGGTTTTCAAGGCCTCGGAACCCGAATTCAGATTCTAAAACACAAAATGACCCTTTTGGTCATCACATTTCTTTTACACTTTATTATTATTTTTCAAAAAAAAAGAATTAAAAAAAAGGAAAGAGGCAAAAATAGTTTTTTCCCAAATTAGTTGCATTTTTCAAATCTTTCTCCCATATCCGATCTTCCCGAACTATGCATACCTAATTCTCATCTTTCGGGGCGGGATACGTAGGCAAACCACATAGGGTCCGATATTTCTCCTCTTCCTAGTGAGTCTCAAGTTCTTGGCTTCGGGGATTGTATCCAAATCTTACATGTCTAGCAATTTTTGGCCACGTCGGCTATCCTTGCAAAATGGGACCATTTTCGTAAAAGTGAATTATTAATCCACATCTTAGATTCTTGAATCCATCATTAGGTGTCTCCTTACTTTAAAATATGTATTTGTGGAATTTGCATGTCTAGCCACTTCTGGCCACCACATCCAATTTGCAAAATGGGGTCATTTTTGCAAAAGTGGTTAAGTGACTCGAGTCTTAGAATCTTGAGTACACAACTAGGTGTCCCATTTCCTTTAAGGTCCATCCTTGTCATGATTGCGTCTCTAGCCATATTTGGCCATATCGGTCATTTTCGCAAAATGGGTCATTTCTACAAAGTAATTTTTGGGCCATGATTATTGGGAGATTGAAGCCGTATAAGTCTTAGGGGGGTATTTCCATGTTATAGGTCACCTTTGTTGAGTTTTCACTAATAGCCACCCTTGGCCACGTAGGCCATTTTGTAAAAATAACCCAATCATATCTTGCATGTGTCTAATAGGAAGTGTTGTGGTGTCACATAGCGTCTCGAGTCACTAACCGTGTTCTCTTCATTCAGGTATGGACCCACTAATTCGATCCAAAGTGCTGATGGTAGTAAAGATTCCTAGGAAGTTGGTCAAGTGGTGGAAAATGTTTTCACTATTAGAGCAGCATGAGCTAATGGAGAAGTTGGGCACCCTCACTTCGCTTCATGATATCACACCTCGCCCAGACTTAGTGGAGGCTATACTGACCTACTGGGACCCGAAAAATATGATTTTCAGATTTGGATAGTGTGAAATGTCTCCTACCTTGTCAGAAATGTCCGGTCTCACTCGTTTACATTACATAGGAAAAGACATGATACTTCCCTGAGATCACTCTAGAACAAGATTCTATAGCGACCTGGGCCTGAAAGACAATAAGCATTTGGGACGCCTCGAGCATTCTTGGATGTCCTTGGATTATTTGTTTGCTAGATTTGGGCTACAAGATAGTTTTGATGTCTTTTGGGATGAATTTTGCACAATCAAGGCAAAGTGGCAAAGACGGCGCCTTAAAGCTTTCAACCTTGCTTTGTTGGGAATATTGGTGTTTCCTTTAGACGGGAGGCATATTAGCATCTGTCTGTAATCAGTGGTAATGGCATTGTTTCATAAGAAAGAACGCAAAACCGTTACTATTGTGCCAATAATCTTGGCAGAGTTGTATCGAGCCCTTAGTGAGGTAGAGGGGGTGTTAGGTGTTTTGAATGGAGCAACCTTTTGCTGCAATTGTGGATGATGGAGCACTTACACACTACTTCCTTACTTTGTCCCATCGACCGTGCTTTGCGTGATTGAGTGGTATGCATTGAGCGTAGGATGAAGTCTCCAAGGTTTACGTATCCAGTAGGTGTCATGGCTTGGATTGAGTTCTTAGGGTTGAGGACAAGTGGGAATGTTTTGTGGGCCCACCTTTGGCTATCTTTAGATGAGATCTTGGTAGGATGTTGCACATACAACCTTTCTTGATGTTGATAGGACTTAGGTGTGTCAGGACGTACACACCAATTAAGGTGATGAGACAGTTGGGAAGAAGGCAAGAGGATCCGCCAACTCTGAATCTTCGGAGGCACATAATGAATTTTAGCAAAAAGGCGGCTGATGAGATCAAGTACGTGCAATACTAGAACAATACAAAGAGGATGAAAAAGAATACATTAGTAGAGGACATTGACATGCCCGAATGTACTCATGAGTGCTTGATTTGGTTATAGTCCATCCCACCAGGGGTCAGCACCCTATTGCCAGTACAGCTTAGGGGCCGAGTAGTTCAGATCGATGATTTTGAGGAGGCTTTGGATCCATATCCTTGGGGTAGGCTTAAGTTGATAGGGTCTCAGTTAGCAGGATTGCTAATAAATGCATAGCAACATGGTCAGTATTTGTCTAGGGTCGGCCTTCAGGAGGTGGGGGCACACGCCAGGACCTTTGTTCCCAACATTGGTGCATATTTACGGGGCATGTTACAGAGCTTGAGCATGACAGACACCCCAGGACTATCCCAGTCGGGGCCACCGCATTCAGGAGCTGCTTGAGGAGGCTTTTTATTTATATGCTTTGAGTCTGTTTTGCGTTGTTTTTTATTTTCTAGTCTTGTCCACTAATATTGAGTCCATTAGGTAGTGTTAGAGTATGTCGTAGTGTATTTGAGTTTGTCAAGTATTTCGTTATCGTACTTCCTATTTTGTATTTGAAAACCAAAAAATATAAATGAAAAATCCAAAAAGATTTTTATTTTTAGTTTATTTTCCACCACTTTTCCAGAACTATGCTTGGTCTGATTCATGTGGGACATGATACGTAGGCAACTTATATCAGGTTCGATCGAATCATTTTTTAAAATTAAAAAAAAGATGGAATTGTGGGACGTAAGGGGTAAGAGAAAGAAAAGATTGATAATCAAAAGAAAAGGAGGAGAAAGAAAATGAGCAAGCCAAGAAGTGCTAGAAAAGAAAGAAAAGAGAAGATTGAAATGAACGAATTGGGATTATGACATATGACCTTGCGACCCTCAAAG
This sequence comes from Nicotiana sylvestris, assembly GCF_000393655.2. Classification (NCBI taxonomy): domain Eukaryota; kingdom Viridiplantae; phylum Streptophyta; class Magnoliopsida; order Solanales; family Solanaceae; genus Nicotiana; species Nicotiana sylvestris. Next base: position 149,577,477 of record NC_091062.1, on the reverse strand, counting down.
TCATTCTAGAACCGCTAATTGTTGCTAGGTGCATTGCACGTAATGTGATATTATTATCTGATAAATGCCCTAACACTAACATGTTGGCTTTATTTTGTTCTTCTCTGTTATCTTTATTGAAACTTCAGGAAGGTGGTTAGCTTGTTGGCATTTTGGCGAGTCATCCATACAACACTAGGTCAAAGCGTAAAGCAGTCATGGCTAGCAAAGAATTGGAAACAGGTTTTATTGACCCATCGAGGGATATTGTGGAATCAGAATCGGAATTTGAGCTGAAAGAAGAGGTCCAAAGGTTGAAACATCAGATGGCAGAGATGTATAAGGCTTGGATAAGGGGGAATCCTCCACCTTTATTCCCCACTAACTATACTGAAAACCCTTCCTCTATCCTACCAATATCACAAGCCCAGATTCCCACTACTGTTGATCCCTCCCCTCAATATCCTCTAGGCTTTACCCCTTACCACAGCTACCCTGGCACCTTATCCCAACCTTTTCATGCTCCACCAGCCAAAACAACCTCATATCCCTCTCCAACGTCCACTCCTGTTTTTGAAGCCCCTCCACAAGCTACCATCCATCAATCTCTAGTGAACCCACGTTCAAATTTCATGATGCCCAATGCTATGCTCCAGAACTAACTTTTAAGGTCCCGGATCCTTATTGTTATACTCCTAACTTTGAGCCTCCCGTTGAAACCGGGAAGCCCGCTAAGAATGTGGAACAAGATGAGATATTCGGGAAGGTGATCCCGTGGACCATTTGAGAGTATATTGCAGTAAGATGAGAGGCGCCGATGGGAAGGACGAATTATTGATGGCCTATTTTCAGTTTGAGATTGAGTGGGGCAACTCTAGAATGGTACACCCGCCAAGATGCTAGCAGGTGGTATACTTGGGACGATATGGCTCAGGCCTTTTCCCGGCACTTTCAATATAATATAGACATTGTCCCAGATCTCCTATCCCTGACCAAGGTAGAAAAGAAGCACAATGAAAGCTTTAGGTAATACGGGTTCAGATGAGAACAAGCCACCCGGGTCAATCCTCCAATGGAAGAAGACGAGATGGTCGAGTACTTTCTTCAAGCCCTAGAGCCTACTTACTTTGGCCACTTGATCTCGGCCATAGGTAAGCCTTTTAACGATGTGGTAAATATGGGAGAAATGGTGGAATAGGGACTCAAGTCAAGCAAGATCATGGGCTACTCCGCCATAAAAGTAACCACGCAGGCAATCCAGAATGGCACAGGAAGTTTGTTAGGAAAGAAGAAGAAGGATGATGTTGCTACGATTGTCTCTGGACCATGGCGTAGCCCAAGGGGTCCACCTCACCAGTACACCCAGTCTCAACCCCAACCCCAAGCCTACACCGAAGCTCCATATAATCCACCCAAACATTATTTCCCACCACAAGACCTTCAATACTCAGTCAAACCACCCCAATACCATATTCATCATGCACAATCATATGCTCAACCCCCTCCTTACCCGCAATGGCGTGCTCCAACTCTACAAAATCCTTATCCACCCCTACAACCCTACCGAAACCCTACTGGTCCAAATTGTCAACCAAGGCCGGAGTATGAGAGAGAAATGCAACAAACCTTCACCCCTTTGAGAGAGTCCTATGCCAGTTTGTTTAAAAGGTTGAGGCAATTGGACATGTTGAGGCCGATTGAGGCAAAGATACCAAATCCACCCCCGAAGAACCTTGATTATTCTCTGAGGTGCGTATATTGTTATGATGCCCCGGGGCACGACATAGAGAAATGTTTGAACTTGAAAAGAGCAATAGAAGAGCTAATTGATACACATCAAATCGAAGTGAGAGCCCAGATGTGCCAAACATCAACCAAAATCCTTTGCCAGCATGATTGAAATAGTTCGTAAGGATGGGGAGTTCAGGAATTCGTCCAAGTCCGTCATGATGTTTCGTGCTAGTGACGGTAATTCAGTTAGACTCTAGACTCTACAAAAGCAATGCCCTTGACAGTTGAAGGGGTGACAGAGAAACAAAGCATGCTTAACGTGAAGCTACCTGTGTTGGTTGTGAATGGGCCTTCGAAGTATATCGGGGAAAGTCAGGAAAAGCTGAAAGCGGTTGTTCCAGGGATCCCAAGCAAGCCTGTCGTAGTCGTAAAAAAGGCTCATATCACCCCTGTTGTTATTAAGCCAGTAACCCAATTGCCAGTGGTTGATACAAAGGATGTCCAGTGGAATTACAAACAAGCGTTAGTGACATATAAAGGGAAAGAAGTGGAGGAAAAAGTCAATGAAATTGGAGGACTGACTCGTTCTGGAAGGTGTTTTACCCTAGAAGAGTTGAGGAAGGCCAAACTGTTCAAGGATAGCCAAATCCCAGTAAAGAAGTCGATCACCGAAGAAGAGGCTGAAGAGTTCCTGAAAAAGATGAAAGTACAAGACTATTCCATTGTGGAGCAATTAAGGAAAACACCGGCTCAGATCTCTTTTTTGTCTTTGATGAACACTGCAAAGCCTTGATGAAGATTTTGAATGAGGCATAATTCCTGATAAGATCACAGTGAATCACTTGGAAAAGATCGCTAACAAGATATTCGAAGAAAACAAGATCACTTTCTCAGATGATGAACTTCCTATGGAGGGTATAGAACACAACCGATCTCTTTATCTCACGGTGAAGTGCAAGGATTCTATTGTCTCGAGGGTACTGGTTGATAATGGCTCTAGTGCAAATATTTGCCCTTTGTCTACTCTACAGAAGTTGAAGATCGGCACCGAAAGAATCCACTTGAACAACATATGTGTTCGAGGCTTTGATGGGAGAGGGAAAGATTATGTTGGTGACATAATGCTCGAATTGTCGATAGGGCCAGTTGAATTCACTATGGAATTTCAAGTATTAGATGTGGCTTTCTCCTATAATCTGTTGTTGGGCATGCCTTGGATACACGCGCCTAAGGAAGTACCATCTTCTCTGCATCAAATGGTAAAGTTCGAATGGGACAGGCAGGAAATAGTTGTACACGGTGATGAGGACTTATCTGCTTATAATGACACAATTGTCCTATTTATTGAAGATGAATATGATAAAGGACCTTGGGTCTACCAAACTTTCAAAATAGTATCTGTTGATAAGATTCCTGAGCGAGAACGCATTCCAGGTCCGAGGCTATCCTCCGTGTCCGTCATAGTAGAAAATGAAATATTGATGAATAATTTTGTGCGAGGTAAAGGTCTAGGTTCATCTCTACAGGGTATTATGCATCCAGTGTGCCTACGTGACAACTCTGGTACATTTGATTTAGGATTCATGCTCACAGAGAAGGACATGAAAAGGGTTAAAAAGAAAAAAAAGAAAGCATGGTCTCTCCCCAAGCTTGTTCCATATATCTCCAAGTCTTTTGTCAAGCCTGGGGCCGCAAAACGTCCAATATCATCAGTCCCGAAACATGTAGTCGATGTTGATGAAGAGCTGATCAAGAAGTTCCAGAGTCTGTTTGATGAGATTAATATGGTGGAAATTAGATAAGGTTCTAGTAAGGCAGAAGCTCGTTGGGCTAAATGTAAAGCATAAAAATTGGGAAGCTACTCTCCCCACCTGGAAGGAGTTATGGTAGTTTGCTTTGTTTTCCTTTCTGTTATCTGGGTTATTCCATGGTTGTAATCTAGATTTTTATTTTTGCTTGTTTTGATGTTCAAGCCCTTCTATCCTTTTATGTTCAATAAAATGCAATTTCCCATTTTCCATTATTCCTAATAGTGTTTCATTTTATTTTTCTTTTGTATAGTTCTTTTTATGCTGGTTCTAATGACATGACATGCATGAGAAATTTTCAGTGAAGTCTTAAAAGCCAGTCCAATATCAAATGATGAAGAAGAAGCATTTGAGGAAATAAGTAACGAACTAAAACATTTGAGGAAAAACTAAAGCCTAATTTGAATGAAACTGAAGCAATCAATTTAGGAGATCAAGACAATGTCAGGGAGAATAAGATAAGTGTGCATCTAGAACCGCAAGTCAAGGAAGAAATAATTAAAGCATTGTTTGAGTACAAAGATGTCTTTGCATGGTCGTATGATGATATGCCGGGATTAAGTACTGATTTGGTAGTTCATAAATTTCCAACTAATCCTACATTCCCTCCTGTTAAGCAGAAGTTAAGAAAGCTCAAGATTGACATCAGTGTGAAGATTAAAGAAGAAATCACAAAGCAACTTGGGGCAAAGGTCATTCGGGTCACTCAATATCTCACTTGGTTAACTAATGTTGTGCCAGTACAAAAGAAGGATGGTAAGACTAGGATATGTGTTGATTATCGTGATCTTAACAAGGCAAGCCTAAAGGATGACTTTCTATTACTGAACATCCATATTATGATTGATAATTGTGCCAAACATGAGATCAGGTCTTTTGTGGATTGCTACTCGGGATATCATCAGATCTTGATGGATGAGGAAGATGCAGAAAAGATAGCGTTCATCACACCATGGGGGACATATTGCTATCGGGTAATGCCATTTGGCTTGAAGAATGCTGGGGAAACTTACATGAGGGCGATGATTATCATATTTCATGACATGATACACATGGAGATTGAGGTTTATGTAGATGATGTGATCATAAAGTCAAACAAGCAGTCCAACTATGTCAAGGATTTGAGGAAGTTATTCCAAAGGCTCCGCAGGTATCCCTCAAGCTCAATATAGCAAAATGTACGTTTGGTGTCCCATCCGAGAAACTATTTGGATTTGGGGTTAGTCGACATGGTATTGAGCTGGATCCGTCAAAGATCAAGGCTATCTAGGAGATACCACCGCCCAAGAATAAGACTGAGGTGATGAGCCTACTCGGAAAGTTAAATAACATCAGTAGGTTTATTGCTCAATCACAACTACCTGTGAGCCCATCTTTAAGTTGCTGAAGAAGAATGCTCAGTCAAGTGGACTGACGAGTTTCAAGAAGCATTTGATAAGATTAAGAGGTACCTATCAAACCCACCTGTGTTGGTCACGCCGGAGCCTGGGAGACCTTTAATTATCTATTTGACAGTCTTGGATAATTCTTTCGGCTGTGTATTGGGTCAACACGACATCACAAGAAAGAAAGAGCAAGCTATCTATTATCTCAACAAGAATTTCACTCCTTATGAGGTTAAGTATATTCTTCTTGAAAGGACATGTTGCGCCCTAACTTGGGTGGCACAAAAGTTGAAACATTATCTTTTGTCCTACACTACTTACCTCACTTCTCGCATGGATCCTCTAATGTATATCTTTCAAAAGCCAATGCCCACAGGAAGACTTACAAAGTGGCAGATTTTACTCATAGAGTTTGACATCATCTATGTGACTCAGACCGCGATGAAAGCCCAAGCCTTGGCCGACCACTTGATCGAGAATTCGGTGGATGAAGAATATGAGCCATTGAAGACTTATTTCCCTGATGAAAAAGTGATGTATGTTGATGAGGTTGATCCTAATGAAAATCCAAGTTGGAAACTCTTTTTTTATGGAGCCGCTAACATGAAAGGTGTCGGAATAAGAGTTGTACTCATTTCTTAAATAGGGCAACACTACCCTGTAACAGCCCAACTTAGTGCTGAGTACAAAGCATGCATTCTGAGTTTGAGGTTAGCTGTAGATACGGGAGTCTAGGAAAAAATGGTTCTGGAAGATTCAGATTTGGTGGTTCACCAGATTCAGGGAGAATGGGAAACTCGGGAGTTGAAGCTCATACCGTATCGACTGTGTTTGCATGATCTTTGTCAATGATTCAGTTCAGTAGAATTCAAGCATATCCCTAGGATTCATAATGAGATTGACGATTCCTTGGCTATTCTGGCGTCGATACTGCACTATCTAGATAAGTCCTGCGTTGACCTTTTGCATATCCAAGTTCGTAATCAGCATTCTTATTGTAATGTGGTTGAAGAGGAACTTGATGGTGAACCTTGATTCCGTGATATTAAGGAATACATCAAGTCGGGGGTATATCCGGTACATGCCACAGGTGATCAAAAGAGAATCGTTCGACGTCTGGCTAGTGGATTTTTCTTATGTGAGGGAATCCTGTACAAGAGGACTCCAGACCTAAGACTATTGAGATGCATATATAATAAAGAAGCTTCAACTGTCATGACCAAAGTGCATGTCTTGGAAAAGAAGATACTTCGAGCAGGTTATTATTGGCTCACCATGGAATGAGATTGCATCAGCTTTGTTCGCAAGCGTCATCCGCCCTCTAAGTTACACATAATATCAGCACATTGGCCTTTTGTTGCTTGGGGCATGGATGTCATTGGACCAATTGAGCCAGTATCATCGAACGGGCATAGGTTTATTCTGGTAGCCATTGATTACTTTACCAAGTGGGTCGAAGTTGTAACTTTCAAGTCCGTGACCAAGAAGGTGGTGGTAGATTTTGTTCATTAAAATATCATTTGCTAGTTTAGAAAGCCCAAGGTATCATCACAGACAATGCTGCTAATCTCAATAGTTATTTGTTGAAAGAGGTATGCCAATAGTTCAAGATCATGCATCGAAACTCCACCCCATATCGTCCTAAGGCAAATGGAGTTGTTGAGGTTGCTAACAAGAACATAAAAAAGATACTTCGTAAGATGGTGCAAGGTTCTATGTAGTGGCATGAAAAGTTGCCTTTTGCTTTGCTGGGCTATCGCACTTCAGTAGGTGCAACTCGTTATTTGTTGGTATATAGAACTGAGGCAGTTATACTTGCAAAGGTTGAGATTCTATCTCTTCCAATTGTTGCGGAAGCTAAAATTGACGATGATGAGTGGGTCAAAACTTGGCTGGAGCAGTTGAGTCTGATTGAGGAGAAAAGATTGGCGGTAGTATGTCATGATCAATTGTATCATAAGAGAATGGAAAGGGCATACAACAAGAAAGTGCGTACCCAAAAATTTGAAGTGGGCCAGCTAGTATTGAAGCGTATCCTTCCACATCAGGCTGAAGCTAAAGACAGTTCGCCCTAAACTGGCAGGGGTCGTTTATTGTAAAAAGAGTATTACCCAATGGTGCTTTGTACTTAACAGACATAGAAGGCAAATGTGTGGATATGGCTATCAACTTTGACGCAGTCAAGAGATATTATGTATGATTTATTTCTTATCTTCAATTAAATTTTTTGTATTTGGCATGTTTAAAGTTGGAATGACGAAGGCGTTTTATTCTGCTACCCAAATACTTTCATCCTTTGTTACCCCTTTCAAGCCTTACTTTCTTTCTTTCATACCCCTCTTTTGGAATCAGAAGTAGAGTTAGAAAATAGAAAAGAAAAACATAGAACAGAAAAAGAAAAAAAAGAAAAGAAAAGGAAAAAAAGAGAAGAAAAGAAAAACAAAAAAGAAGAAGAAAAAAAGAAGAAAAGAAGAAGAAAAAGAAAAAGAAAAGAACAAAACAAAATGAATTGTAGTTTGGAACTACGTTCGACCTAATTCCTTTTAAGGATACATATGCAGCCTTACTCTGAGGTTCGGTCCCATCAAAATAGAAATCCAAAATTCCCCAGACTCAAAAAAACTGGGGTAGAAGTTTTAGTTTTGCAAAAGATCCGATTCCAAAAGATGTAATTTTGAACCCTTTCATCTTAAGTTGCTTTGAGACTTCATGTCACCCTTTTTTTCTAATCTTGTCCAAAAGCCTACATTATGGTTCAAAGAAAGACCTTTCGACCAATTTTTGAGGATACCAAGTCAAGCGAGATAGAGGTATGATTTACATCATGGGTAACACTTTGTTCATGGGCACAAAGAAAATGATTAAAATGAGAGAGTTTTATGGGTAAAAACCCTCACGATCACCGTAAGACGATGGTGAGTTGAGGGAAAATCTAAAATAAGAGAGTCTTATTGGTGAAAACCCTCGCTGGTACCGTAAGGCGATGGTGAAGTGAAAGATGAACAAATGAGAGAGGCTTGTTGGTGAAAACCCTTCAGGGAACTACAAGCCAAATGAGGATTGTGACCTTACAGAGAAATTGGATCATTAAAAGCCCGGCTTCGAAATATGAAAGCATGACGCGAACTGAAGTGTGATTGGTCGGACGGATTAGGCTGATCAATCCTAAATGCATATCATGATCATTGGAGCCAGCCGCTTCACTCAGATAAGTCTCTTTTCCACTCTTCTTCAAATAGTCATCTTTGTTCGAATTTTTCGTTTTGTTCCTTTTGCCAAAAAATCACTTCACTTTGTTCTTTTAGTTATGTTTCTCTAAGTCTCTTTGAAGTTAGTCTGTGTTAAATAAACAAGAAAGAATTTCAAAGCCTACTACAGGCTTTTTAATTGCACAAGGCAAAGCTCGGCCAAGCACATCACTAGTGACATGATTCAGAAGTAGCAATATGGTGATAACTGAAGTTCAGGGGATAAAGTGATTCTTGAATTTTGAGAAAATACAAAGATTTAGGAATTGCCAGAATGAAAACACAATGCAACAAGTGAGTGTAAGGGATTAGGGTCATTCAGAGGTTTTGTGGTCTAGGTTCGATCATAAGGTCAAACAATTCTTTGTTAGCCCGAAGCAGCTAACTAGAATAAAGCTTGGCAGTGGCAGAAGCAGACACCTTCAACAATGATGCCACAAACTAACCACCACGTTTTCAAACTAACAAGATTTTATTTGTTTGAAATAGGGGCAAGAAGATTTGTTCGTTCTGCAGGGACCCTCCATGAGGAAAGTATGGTTTAGGGACAAGAAATTTTGTTCATTCCGCAGGGATCCTCCATGAGGAAAGTGTGTTTCAGGTAAGTTCATTTTCGGCTTTTCAGGACTCTCCTGGATAATAGGATTAGGTTTTAAGTTTTCAAGACCCTTATGGATAATGAGATTTAGTTTACGTTTTCAGGACGCTCTTGGATAATGGGATTTAATTTTAAGTTTTCAGGACCCTCCTGGATAACTGGATTCAATTTTAAGTTTTCAGGACCCTCCTGGACAACATGATTCAATTTTAAATTTTCAGGACCCTCCTGGACAATGGGAATTAGTTTTAAGTTTTTAAGACTCTCTTGGATAATGGGATTTAATTTTAAATTCTCAGGACCCTCCTGGATAATGGGATTCAACTAATACTCACAAATGTTTCCAGTACAAACTAGGGGAGAAAATTTTCTTTATTTTGTGTTTTGTCGTGATCATAGGCGCCCACCTAGAGAAAAAGCTAATTTATTTCAAGTTTCGAGTCGGTAGCAGGCACCCACATGGAGAACGAGGGAATTTATTTCAGAGTTATTTCAAGTGCCAAGTCAGTAGCAAGCGCCCACCTAGAGAACGAGAAAATTCATTTCAGAATTCATTTCAAGTTTCAGGTCAGTAGCAGACGCTCACCTAGAGAAAGAGGGAATTCATTTCAGAGTTATTTCAAGTTTTAAGTAAGTAACAGGCACCCACCTGGAGAATGAGGGTATTCATTTTAGAGTTAAATTCAAATTCAAATCAACAGTAGGAGCTCGCCTGAAGAATAGGGTCAATTCAAGTTAGTAGTAGCAGAAGCTCGCCACAAGAATGCGAGTCAACAGTTCGAGATGCATAACAAGACTGTAGAAGATTCAAGACAGAACAGTAGATAGGATGTAGTTTTTCATTCAATTTTTATTTTATTTGATTTTTCATTTTTGATGTAATGACAGAATTCGCGAACCGGAACCTCGACGGTACTTCACTCGACTCTCCATCTCAGTATCGTTCTCCACTTTTCCTACTTCTGAACTACACGTGGCCTGATTCCTTTATAGCCAAGGATATGTGAGCAACTCAAATACCAGGGCTTGGTCACCATCTTCTATCCATCGTTATTTCCTTTTGAATAAGTGTCGGGTCATAAATCAATTACGTCGCTTACTTGATTCTTTGCTCAAAAAATACTTCGTGTTTCCAAGCAAAGTGGGGAAGCTGTAAGCACGTAATTTTTGACCCGCACATTAGAATTATCTTTAGTAGTCTTAGTAGTTTTAGAATATCTCTTTGAGTTTATTTCTATAGGATTTCACTCTATTATTAATTTTAATTCTAGTTTTTAAAGCATAAAAATTAAAAACCACAAAAATGGTTTCGTCCTTTTATGAATTTTTATTTTTCACTTGAAGTCATTAGTATTATTTCAAATCTATTATGGTCTAACATATTTATCTCTATCTTTGTCTTAATATAGTTTTTGTTGAAAATAAAAAAAGAAGAGCACAAAAATATTCTTATTTGTTTTTTAATCTTTTAGCCAAAATTGAGGCCCAATTCGGACATCCCTCCCCTATTCACTTGAGCCGAATCTCCCTTAGCCCAATAACACACTGTCCCGCCCCATTCCATATTGATCAATCCTGGTCGTTGATCAATTTTAATCCAATGTTCTATATCAATTCCCACACCCCTTATAAAAATTATTTTCCTAAAGACCAAACCCTAATTCTTTAAGTCAGCTGCCCACCCTAATCTCCCTCACCCCTCTGCCATCTCCCCAACTTGCCTAAAACTCACCAAACCGTCTAAATTCACCCAAACTCGCCCCACTTGGTCCCCTCCTCTCTCCCTCTTCCAAGTCACCAAAACCCTAGTGAACTCCTGACAGATTCTCTCTTCCTCGTGTGCTTTTTTATTTTCTTTTTGGATTGTATCCCTTTAGATCAAATTTACAAAAAATGGGGTGCGTAGGATCGAGTTAAATTCGATCTACACCCTCCATTTGTCCGATTTGTCCATCAGTAAAGGGTAAAAATCGGATTTGGGGGTTAATTCTCGGATTCTTGGAGAAGGGGATAGAAGGTTCGAGAAGGGGGTTATATAGGGGTTGCGTTTTGAATTTTTTGGGGGAGCTTAGACAGAAAACTTTGAAGAAAAAGAGACAGAAAATTCAAAAAAAAATCTTAGGGTTTTGAAGATAAAGGGTTTCCTGTATCTTCAAAACACCAAAATATTTTTTTTCTTCAATTCTTCTATTGAACTTTCATTTCCAAAAATGGTTGAAGTTGAGTGATTAAGTTGAGGATCGAAGCCGGCTCGAGTTTCCGTTTAAGGTGTTGAGTCAAAAATTTTGCTTGCAGATTCGAGGTCCATTCAAGTTCGTGGTTATGCCCGATTTGGATTGCTATTTCAGCGTTGTACTTATAGATTTTGCACGTATCAAAGCAAGCTTTCAGGTTTTTTTTCTTCCTCTTTCTCATTATGTTTTTTTGTGTGGATTTAAATATGACGAGAGCCATAATTTAATTGGTTTGGGTGTATTTGAAACTCGGATATTAGGAATTCAGTCGAGTATGTTTCTTTAATATCCATGAAAGTCGTCTAAGTGTTCTAGTGAATTATTCCCGATCTAAATTCTTAATTTTCAATATGTTTTGACGTGCCTTGTCTATGATTTTGTAAGTATGCTGGAGTATCTTGGTTGGTTCTTTCCAAATGTTCTTCATCTGCTGCTGATTGGTTTATTCTGTCATCATTTGGCTTGGTTCTATCTTTAACTTTTGGAGTACCACCTTGATCTCATCTTTTACTCGTATCACCAGTAATAATGCCATTAATATGAATTTCATTAGAAGAATAAGGAATGGCCATGTTCAATTCAGTTTCTGATTGAGTATACATACACTAATTAGCTTAAAACAAACATTTGTTATGAAATTTCTTCTCATTCTCTGCAATCAGTTTGTTTGATCTTTTGATGTCAGATTGATGACCATGTATTAAGTGTTAGATCGATGTCTATGTTTAACGGTTTGAATGATTGGCGAACCCTTATTAAATTGATTGTGTTGTTTCGCGTATGGTAATTTGAAATTGAATTTCAAGAGCTGGTCTGATTGAATCTTCATGTCATATATGAGAGTATTTAGCTTCTTGGTTCATTTGGACATCGTTTACCAGTTTTGAGGCGAGAGGTCATTCCCTTAGTTAAATTTATTCGTGGAACGCCCCGAAGAACTTGTAATATTTTGGAGGCTGTGACGAGCAATGTGGAAGAAGCATAGTATAGGTTAATATAGGATTTTTAATATTTTATTTTTCTTTTCTTCTCTTTTTATTTATTTATTTATTTATTTGTTTGTTTAGGTGGGTACAACCTCGAACCTCCTTGATCATGCCCAACTATGCCTTATAAAAAGGGCAAGCAGACGTTGCAAATATAATCTGAGTATTTTGCTCAGAGTCGAACCCACAAGGAATTAACCTATCAATTACTCTTGTCAGACTCACTAAATTCTACGTAATCAACTTCCCAAACGTTTTGAATAACAATTGAGGATATTTTTACTAACTATGATGGTCTGCAATTAAGTGAATAAAGACTAACTATGATTAAGTTGTAAACAATTAAGAGAAGGATCTAAGGTTGTGATTTCCCCTATTGATGGAATCCCTTCTGGTTATGTTTCATATAGATTTGCCTAATCGTCTCAATCGATCATGAGCACTCTTATTACCGTAAATCTCTCCCGAGTAATCACGACAATTTACTAGACGAACTCTCCCGAGTTACGCTAGTTGGGTTTTAATACAGCTCATTTTATATCGCACCCAAGGCTTCGTTATCCCTAATCCTGCCTTTAAACCTTTGGTTATTGATCCCTCATATACTCCGGGAGTGGTGTTGTTCAACAAATACCTAAATATGCACTCTCTCCCGAGTAATACATACTAAATAGGCACAGCTAATCGAGGATCCTATCAATTAACTACAACAAGAACTTAGTTGAACAAATAAAGATTAAACCGGGCAAACTATATTAACATAACAAGAAGTTCATCCTTCAATAGGTTCCATCAAAACCTTAGACTAAATATTTAGCTACTCATACTAGTGTTCATCATAACAAAAGCCAAGTTCATCACAAATGGTAGAATACAAAAGGAAGAAAGGAAGAACTCGATATTGAATTATCTTCGTTGCCTCTTGCTTCTCCTTGCCTTCAACTAAGCTACAAAAACCTTGATAATGATCCTTTGGGCGAGCTGGACCTTTTATAGGTTAAGTGGAATTACCCCCGAACTTCCAAGTTTACCCCTGAATTTTATTTTTCGAAACTGGACTAGCGTGGTCGCGCTAATGGGTGCGCTATTGACCGCGCATATGGCATAACATTTTGCCTCGAACTCCTGGGCTAGCGTGGGCAAGCTAGTGGACGTGCTAGTGGGCGCGCTAGTCTGGGTCCTCATTTCATCCCTTCTTTCTCTCTTCTTCTAACATACTCAGCTCTGAGAGGCTTCCTTTGCTTCAATTTAGCTCCAATTACAGTTCTAAGTCCTCATACACGCAACTCGCTCCTGCAAAACATGAAATTCACAATTAGAGCCAATTTATCATCATTTATCTATCCTATAACAGTGAAACATAGTCAAGTTGGGACATAAACAGTCTCCAAATTACATGAATCTAGTCTATTATCAACACCCCACATTTAAATCATTGCTAGTCCTCGAGCAATCCACCACATTCTATAAAGGTTCCTTCACTAAGTTTTTTCCCCTAACATATCACACCAAGAACAAATCACCAAAGTTACACCTAGTAGTGAACAATCTTTGCCTCAAAAGTCTACTCTCACGTGCCGTGCAATATTCGTACTTACTCAAATTACTCTATATAGAAGTCAAGACTTACCTTTCCTTCGTGAATCACATGCCCTCACATCACACACTAGAGTAGTTCCACAAATAATAATATTAAGAACAAGTAGTAACTTAGATAGACAAAATTCGCTCACTCTCAAAAAGAACAGTCACATGCCACAAAGATGCACCATAGGCTTGTCCGTAGTGTACTACTCTACTAATCAAGCCCATTCAGTCTAAGATCAATTAGGACTTCACTTGGTTGTAATGTAGGCTAAGGGACGGGTAGGATATATTTGGATATAGTGACTAACCTCCCTAAGCACTTTTAATACAATCACATTCACCTTCAAAACTATACTTATGTCAACCAGATATTCCACCGCACTTTCATTTATAACGTCCCATTCCATTAAGTGCAATTGTGTCAAGTCACCACTTATCAACTACTATATTTACTCTTGTTTTTCTTTTTTTAAGTGGTGCTTATTCTTTTACTTTTCCAACAACTGCGCCTTTCCTCTATTTCATCGGTTCCACTCAAAAACCAAACCACCATCCCACACTTTAGCTTTTGCATATTTCAATACCATTCAAATGCTTATGGGAGGTAAAAGGGTTCAAACAGATGGCCATTCAAACAATTGGGTAAGGTTCGCAATGTGGTTACCAAAGAAATAGGCTTATAGGCCCAACGGGGTTGACTACGATGTATTACATTTAGGTGGGTCTATTTTATATATCTGGTTAACAAAGAAATGCCTATATCACTTCTAAGACTGAATGAAGCTACTATTTTTCTTTGCAAACACACGGGGCAAGTTCTAGGCATCAACTGTAAAGTATAGAATACAATACAACTCACACATACATGTCACATGACTCACTCCAGATTGGCTTATCAAGACACTCTCGTTTGAGTATTCAAGTCAGATACAAACATACAATTTAAGGCACTTTAGCAAGAATCAACCACTGAGACTAAGCGTTACACTCTAGTGTCTACTGTGTTCAAGTGTATCAACCCCAAGGGTCTCTCTTCCTATTTCAACTCGTAGCCCATCAATACTAACTAAAAACTAAAAACAAAATAAACAAAAACTAACTACACACGATTCAAGATAAACCCTTGGAAAAGAACCATGGCCCAAAGAAAAACCAAGGAGGAGTTACTACACTACCTAAAACAAAAAAAAACAATTTTTTTTTGGTATTTTCTTTAGACTTACTTCCCTCAAGAAAACTATCTAAAATATCCGTCATCAGGAAGAGTCCCCATATTCCTGTTTTTTTTTCACGTCGACTTAAACCCTCAAGAACCCCATCGAAAAAGATCCGTCGTCGGGCCAAATCAACTTACCTACCTTAAGCTTACCTAATGTAACTATTACTCAAAACACCAAAAACAATCAATAAGAAACAAAGAAACATCAAACAGTTAAATTGTTACATATACATACATACATTGAAGTATCCCCCACCACACACTTAAAAGGAAAACATGTCCTCATGGCATACAAAAAATAAAGAACAGTGAGGTAAAGGAACTTCCCTGAAAGATCACTCTCGATCCCTGAAAACTTTTCTTCTCCAATTTCACCTGCCGGTCAGCCACCACGTCAACACATGTACCCAAGTGATTGTAGCCTACTCCGCACCACTGAAAAGTAGCGAGAGAGAGTCGCAATAGCTTTTACCCAATTTTGTGTCGGGATCGATTTCCACAGAGAGCTAGAAAGGGAGTTGAGTATCTATTTAGGTTGGGATTGCGTATTGGTTCCAAATAGCACTTCTATTCATTTTTGGGGTTTCTTTTATAATTCTACTATTATTAAACTACAATTTATAATTGCAACTAGATTAAGCTAAGAGTAAAATGCTACAAGTTGTTCAAATATTCTAAAACGCACTAGGGTAGTGACTTTCACCTAGGTGGCCAATTGACGGGTAATTACGTCTAAGACACGATTGACATGATTGGGGAATATGTTATAATCTTTGCTCGATATTCCCATTCTCACACCTCTCGGTAGAAAGAACAATTTTGCCCAATTGACTTTCTTAAGACCAATTGGGTATGCATATTTGCTCAAGCAACTAAGGTTCAAGTCAGATATTACTCTCTCGAAGTTTAACCCTTTAATTGGGACTATCAATTCTCTTGAGTCCATCCCAATTCCTTGTTGGATCAATTTCGGAGACATAGGCTCTCTTTCTTGAGAAAAGCCCAAGTCAACTTAGCACAAACTAGTGTTTGCAACCACTAATTCAGTAATTAAACCATGAAATTGACCCAAATAGTAAACACTCATAGTCAATCTAGCCCTAAATTGCAACACTCATCAATTACCCATACTAGGGTTGAGCCACAACCCTAGCTAGCGAGTCTAGCTACTCATACTTGAAGAGAAAAACAAAGAAATAGATGAAGATGAACACATATTAATTAATTGCTAAGCTAAAATGATAAAAGTAAGTAGAAATGCCCAAAATGGCTACAAGATATGTTCCCACGAGCGCAACAACTGTTCTAAAATGTCTGATGCCCTAAAAATGGAAAAAGGATCTATTTATACTGAGATGGAAAAACTGGACAAAAATGCCCCTACGGGGTTAGTGCGGACCGCACAAAATGGTGTACGGCCGCACTAGGCTCTTGAACTTGAAAACTTGGCTCTCTGAACTCAGGCTCCGCGGACCACACAGAATGCACTGCGGCCGTGGAGGCTTCTAGTGCAGTCCGCACAAACTGGACCGCGGACTGCACAGGCTTGAAAACTCCAATCTTCATCCTTTCTGAATATTGGCTCTGCAGACCGCACAAAATGGTAGTGCGGCCGCATTGCCTTCAGTGCGGACCGCACAAAACCTTCTGCGGCTGCACTGCCTTAATGCCTGAAGTACCATCTCTCTGAATCTCCCTAGTGCGGGCCACACAAAGTGTAGTGCGGCCGCACTAGTCCTGTTTTTCCTAAGTTTGTCTTGTCTTTGGTACTTGTGCAAGTTTCACTCCTTTTGAGTTGATCTTTAACATATTGTCACTTTATTGATCAAACCTGCAATCAAGCACAACTTATGAGCCTTTTGGGACTATTTATTATGCATTTATAATCAAAGCTTAAGCAAGAAGGAGTATAAAATGCGTCAAAATCTCTTGTTATCAACTCCCCCAAACTTAAGCTTTTGCTTGTCCTCAAGCAAACAAAATAAGATCCACCCCTTAAGGGAAAATCCAAGAAATTTTCAGCTATCTTAAAACAAACTCACAAGCATCAATTGGGACTAACAATTGCCCTTAATACAGATGAATCATTAACAACATTTAACTTTTGAAAAACCATGGATCAAGTGCGACACAAGAGCTTCAAGAGTTGACTCAACACATCAAAGAATTCTCTTAATTACTTTGGTCATTGTGGAACCCAAACTCACACATCCTCAACTCTCCCTAAGCAAACCTCACCTTTAGAATATTGGCACGTAAAATGAGGCTAATGGAAATTCACTCATCTCTCTCAAGAAAAAGTCACAAGTTTGGATCTAAGTACCATATGCTTACCCCTTATGTGAGTATCCACTAATGTAATCTTCATTCAACTCAAGATCATATAGGAATTTTGTGGAGATATTGTGAAGGCTTTTGGTTCAGGGTAGGACATGTTTTGGTCTAAATATATTCTATCTTCCCTTAAGCACTACTTTTGATTCATTTGGCACACATTCTCTTGACTCTTTGAGTCATTTCACTTCTTTCTAAGGGTTTAGAGAGACATATTGTCACTCTATTTTATGCATTTCAAAACCTTTTCTCCTTTCTCAACTTTCCACACCTTTCATTCTTTGCTTTTTCTTGAATCCCTTTTTATTCTTTTTCACTTTGAACATTCTTTTCGTTTTTTTTTCATTCTCGTGCCTTTTTACCACTTTGTTGCCATCTTCGTCTCTCCCCCCAAACTTATACTTTTTCCATGTGCTAAAGGAAAGATCGGGTGCCAAGAGAGGGTATCTTTTAAAACGGGTATAGGCCTGTATCATGGTTCTTGAAAGAAAAAGGTCTAAGGCTCAAAAGGGGTAACTAGGGATCATATCATTGGTAGGCTATGGAATTGTTCAAACTATCATTTGGATCAAGGAAAGCCTATAATCACGTCTCAAGTCAAAATTCACTTAGGATTTCGCCTCAACAAACATTCAGGGCAAGTTCTACACCAATGGCTCGGGACTTGGACTCACAATTCAATTACTTACCACACAAGCTAAGGGATATCTAAAGACATAGAGTCGGGGGCCCACAACGAGCTTAGATACGATTTGAGCACACAATGGTCCCGAAAAACCACTTGATGATTATTGCTCAACACAAGAGTCTCAAGGTCACGACTTTCACCATCCTAAACACAACAACTTGTTTTTGATCATGAGATCAAAGGCAAATGTGCTAGGCCCAAGTGAAGCTTTGCTTGAGGTATCCTTAACTACAAACTATTAAAAACAAAAAGGAAAACGGACTCAAATCCTTAAGAAGGTTGTCACGCCATCCATCATTAGGAAGATCCACCCGGTTCACACAACACTCCACCTTTGGAAAGAACCGTGGCATTAAGAAAACCAAAGGCTTATTGAAAACGTCCAAAACAAAACAAAAAGCTACGCACATAAATAAGAAGTTAAAAATAAAAAAATTTGCGAAAAATAGAATGAATATATACAAGAGGGGATTTGAATATACAACAGAAGGGATGAATATATAAAATGTGATATAACTTTATATACAGACTCAAAGTAAAATAAAAGTACAATAAATGTAACTAAATATCAAATTATATACAGACCAAAGATGAAAAATCAAGAAAGCATAAAAATGTATCAATATATATACAGTCATCCATTAAATGAATAGTAGGGCCTACCCCCTCAAATGAAAGCTGGCATTGTCCCCAATGCCAACTAGTCTAAATAAGCACCAAAAAATAGAGAAAAAAGATATAGAAGACTCCCTAAACCCTGTCTGTCTACATAGGATCATGAGTGGTCCCTGGGTCCTTTGTGTGCTTGGAAACCTCAGCCTGGTTCCCGATGGTCTGCTCCTCTGCTACTGGGACTTAGGCTAAACCTCGACAGGCTATGGAACTGGTACATCATGTGGCTGACTGAAGGATGTCTCCGGTGGATCTGCCAACTGGATGATAGCATCATTAGCTCTAGGAATCATCCTCCTCCTCTTTGAAGGCCTCTATGTCTGCTCCTGCTATGGTTGAGCTGCTGGGACTGGGTCCTCGAGAAATAAGTCTAAAGGTAGTTGATCTACCTTCAGTCTGTCAACATCTGCACGCAGCTCCTTCACGGACTCCTTGGAGGCCCGTGTCTTCCACAACTTCTTGTGCTCCCGAGCAAGCTCCTTGAGATCTTTGCTATGTGAATCAACTACCTTTGAGAGCGCAACCTGAGTGTCGAGGATCTTCTTCTGATTGTCAAGTATCTCCTTGAGCGTATCCTTTATTGACTGGGGAACCTGTGGGGCTGGGGGGGAGGGGGGCGACTGAGCCTCTATAGTGGTAGTCAAGATGGAAAACTTGGATGAGGCAGTCTGTATCTAGTTGTTGATACTCAGAAATGCCTGGCTCAGATGGTGGGCGGTAATAGGATGGGCCCGAGAAGATGGGACCTCCGGGCCCGCTGATGTAGATAAACCGGCAAGAATAGTTGTGGATACGGAAGGTTTGGGAGGGATGTCAGCAAAAGTGGAGGTAGACTCAGCAGGGACCTCTACCACAATTGACTTTTCAAACTGGCCTGTTGGGGCAGAAGCAGGAGCTTTGTAGTTTTTGCTCTTGGGGTTTGTCATCCCCCTTCATGCTATACAAGGAAAATGGGGTTGTCTCCTTGACCTTGATGTCATATGGCCTCTTGTCCACTTCCAGGTCCCGGAAGTACATTGTGAGGAAACTGGGGAAAGGATAGTTCCGATCATGCTCCGCTCCCACTATAGTGATAATCCGGGACATCACATTCCCTACATTGATTGGGTACCCTGCCATGATAGAAGCCACTAACACAGCCCGGTGGAGAGGAAGGATGTTGTCATGAGTGGTAGGGTCCAACCAACTGCAAACAAAAGTCTCCCATCCCCTCGCCTCAAAGTTCAAGATCCTTCTCAATATTTTGACTCCAACAATCAACCAGTCGGGGACGGTACCTGGGATTGCCAGGTACTGTGCTAGCCATGGACGGACCTCCTCGCCCATTTCCAACTTTGCCATATACAATGTTTCATCCTCCTCATTGAATCACAGATACTCATTTATCGACTTCCCATCAAATAGCACCTTCAAGTTTCGAACCTTGGTCACTTTGGAGCCTTTTTTTGATGTGGGCTACATTGCAATAAAATTCCTTGACCAAGTATTCGTTGGCATCCACACAGTTATCTATAAAATGCTCCCAACCCACTCTAGTCCTAAACTGTCTCTACACGTTGGGGTTGTGGGGTGGTAGGTCTCTATCTATGAAGCTCCTCTTCCGAATCAATTTTCTCACCGGCCAACACTCCTGAAACTTATGGTATGCTACCTCACTTACAAATCTATCCTCCCATACTTCGGGTTTCCTAGTTCTAGCAATGCCTCCTACCTAAGCTTCACCTCCTTCAGCTACCTCCTCATTTCCTTGTACTTCCTTCTCACCTCCTTCTGCACCCTCCCCGGATAATGAAGCTATGGGAGAGGTGGAGTATTCCCCACTACCGGTTGCTGAGCCCTCAGACGACCTAGAAAAACATCAGTTGGTGCTTGGGCAGTGGGTGATGATGGAGGAGTGTCTCTGTGTCTGGCCCTCTCCGGATACAGGATGTATTCAGGTATAGAATCCGAAGAGATTTCCCGGGAGGGCTCGTACTCACTCCCCGACATGTCAATGGCCCTATCAGCTGATTTTATGGCCTTTCTCATATTCTTGATGTTTTTCCTTTCTTGGGCAGTGAGTCGTACCATTTTCTGCTTTCCACCCCGGGAGGATTCACCTCTGCCGGGTTGTTTCGATCCTTTTCCTCGTTGTTTAACCATAGCCTGCAAGCACAATCAAGTGAACTCATTAATATCATTGCAGCAGTTGAAAGCAGTGTTACAAAATGAGTTACAGATCAGGCATGAAGAATTGCAGACAGTTGCAGAAACCAGCCCAGTGCAGACCGCACAAAATAGAGTGCGGACGCACAAGGGTCAGTGCGGACCACACAAAATTGACCGCGGTCCGCATAGGGGTGGGGTTCAGAATACCCTCCCTCTGTATCTTGACATTGCAGACCGCACAAAACAGTAGTGCGGCCACACAGGGGCCAGTGCGGACCGCACAAAATGGAATGCGGCCGCACTGCCCAAAGTTCAGCTTCCTAGAAGTTCTTCAGTGCGGTCCACACAAAATGGTACTGCGGACAACACAAGGGCACCGCGGACCGCACTAAAACGACTGTAGTCCGCATTGAGTGCCCAGATGTGGCACTAAGCTAGGGTTCATGAAAATTTTCTTTTAAGTCCAATTTTTGCACCTAATAGGTGTTGCTAAGTGATTACCCAATCCATTAAGCTAAATAATTCCACATGAATCAAAATTTCAACTAACCTAACTTAGCAGTTAAGAAAAAATGAAAGGAAGAAGAAATAACAGCTAAGAAAACGAAAATTAAATGAAATTGACAAAATTAAACAAGTAAAAAGAACAATATGGTACCAGATTATGAGATGAATTGAAGCAAATAAGTTCCAACAAGTAATTATGAGCAAGTAGGGGTAGTGAACAGTGATTATACTCTATGAGATTTCAAATTTGCGAAAAGTGTAAAAGGGAGCCCTGAGGGTCTATTTATAGAAAAGCCGCTGGAGACCGCACAAAATGGACCACAGTCCACACTACACAGTTATGTTCAAACCTGAGAAGGTAATGCTCTGCGAGCCGCACAAAATGGACTGCGGCCAGAGAGGTCCAGTGCGAACCGCACTGACAAACTTTAAAGAGGTCTCGATTCACCCTTCACCAGTGCAAACCATACAAAATGTAGTGCGGTCGCACTGGCAACTTCAGAGACCTGTGCATATTTCCACCTTGTCTTACACTGCAGCAACACAACCCTGTAACATCTCACAACCAGTTAGTCCAAAAATCTGTCCTATACTACAAAGAAAATCGAAGAAAACAAGAAGAAAAACACATGGGTTGCCTCCCATGAAGAGCCTGATTTAATGTTGCGGCACGACACAGGTTACCATCACATCATTTGAAGTGAAGAAGTGCCACCACGTGGCTGCCATCAATTTTCCCAAGATAATGCTTGACCCGGTGCCTGTTAACTCTGAAGATTTCACCATTTTTATTTTTCAAATCAAGAGCACCAAAAGGGGTCACAAACACAACTTCAAACGGTCCACTCCATTTGGATTTGAGCTTTCCTGGAAACAGACGTAACCGGTAGTTGAACAAGAGAACCAAATCACCTACTTTGAACTCCTTTCCATGAGCATATTTGTCATGAAGGTACTTCATCTTTTCCTTATACAAGGACGAACTGGAGTAGGCATGGAATCTAAATTCATCGAGTTCATTGAGCTGCTCTACACGAAGATTGGCTGCAACATCCTATTCAAGATTCAACTTGCTCAAAGCCCACATGGCCTTGTGCTCTAACTCAACTGGAAGATGGCAAGCTTTCCCAAACACCAACCAATACGGAGACATACCAATCAGAGTTTTGTAAGTCGTCTGATAAGCCCATAGAGCGTCATCCAACTTCTTCGACCAATTGGTCCTATTTGCATTGACCGTCTTTGACAATATGCTTTTGATTTCCCAGTTGGAGACTTCCACTTGACCACTTTCTTGAGGGTGATACGGGGTAGAAATTTTGCGATTGACACCATACGTAGAAAGCAATGTGTCAAAAGCTTTATTGCAAAAATGAGATCCCCCATTACTAATAATTGCAAAAATGACACCTTGTGAAAATGCTCTTCTTAAGAAATGCAACAACACTCCTGGCTTCATTGTTAGGCAAAGCCACGGCTTCAACTCATTTTGAGACATAGTCAACCTCCACGAGAATGTAAGTATTCCCACAAGAGCTAACAAATGGACCCATGAAATCGATGCCCCAAATATCAAAGATATCCACTTCAAGAATGGTATTAAGAGGCATCTCATCCCTTTTTGAAATTCCACCCGCTCTTTGGCAATCGTCATACCTCTTCACAAAATCACTCGCATCTTTGAACAAGGTTGGCCAATAGAATCCACAACTAGAACTTTCGAGGCGGTCCTCACCCCACCGTGATGGCCACCATAGGGTGAAGAATGGCAAGGCTCTAAGATACTCAATTGTTCTTCCTCCGGGACACATCTACAAATCACACCATCCGTGCAAATCTTGAACAAGTATGGCTTATCCTAATAGAAATCCAAACTATCCCGCTTGAGCTTCTTCCTTTGGTTAGAAGAGAGCTCACACGGGATTACTCTAGTCACAAGGTAATTGGCAATATTGGAAAATCATGGCATATCATTCATTGACACCGTAAGGAGTTATTTGTCGGGAAATGAATGATTGATCTCAAGGCCATCACAAGGCCTCCCATCCCCCTCCAAACGAGACAAGTGGTCCTCCACTTGGTTCTTACTACCTTTCCGGTCCACAATTTCTAGATCAAATTCTTGAAGTAGTAACACCCATCGCATCAATCTTGCCTTGGAGTCTTACTTTGTCATCAAGTACCTAAGGACGGCATGATCGGTGTGCACTATGACCTTGGCCCCAATAAGATACGGCCGAAACTTTTCCATTGCAAACACTATAGCCAACAACTCTTTTTCGATAACCGTGTAGTTCCTTTGAGCCTCATTCATGGTCTCGCTTGCGTAATACACCGGATTAAACATCTTGTTAACCTTTTGACCCAAGACAGCCCCAATTGCAACGTCACTTGCGTCACACGTGAGCTTGAAAGGCAAGCTCCAATTTGGTGTGGTAATGATTGGGGTGGTGTCAACTTAAGCTTGAGAAGCTCAAATGCTTGCATACATCCCTTATCGAACACAAACTTTGCATTATTTTCTAGTAGCTTGCACAAGGGGTTTATCACCTTTGAAAAATCTTTTATGAACCTCCGGTAGAACCCCACGTGCCCAAGAAAACTCCTCACCCCTTGACGGAAATGGGGGGAGGAAGCCTTGAAATCACCTGTATCTTGGCTTTGTCAACTTCAATTCCATGCTTTGAAATCTTGTGGTCCAACACTATGCCTTCCTCCACCATGAAGTGGCATTTTTTCCAATTAAGCACGATATTGGTGTCTTCATATCGGGCTAATATTCTATCCAAATTTCTCAAACACTCTTCAAAGGAATCACCAACCACACTGAAGTCATCCATGAAGGCCTCCAAGATATCTTCCACCATGTCGGTGAAAATAGCCATCATGCATCGTTGGAAGGTCGCCGGAGCATTACACAACCCGAGCGGCATCCTAGAGCAAGCAAATGTGCCATACAAACAAGTGAATGTGGTCTTTTCCTGATCTTTCGGAGCAATTAAGATTTGATTATACCCCGAGTATCCATCCAAAAAGTAATAGAAAGCACGCCCCGAAAGATGATCAAGAATTTGGTCAAGAAATGGCAATGGGAAATGATCCTTTCGGGTCACCTTGTTTAGCTTCTGGTAGTCCATACATACCCTCCATCCAGTAACTGTCCGAGTGGGAATAAGTTCATTGTTGTCATTTGTTACCACAGTCATACCACCCTTTTTCGGTACACATTGCACCGGAGAAGTCCATGAGTTATCGTAAATGGGGTACACAACACCGACCTCCAACCACTTGATTACTTCTTTCTTCACCACTTCTTGCATTGTCTCGTTCAATCTTCTTTGATGCTCTAAATAAGGCTTTGCATCATCCTCCAAAATAATTTTGTGCATATAGAATGCAGGGCTTATTCCTCGAATGTCAGCCAAAGTCCATCCAATTACCCTTTTCCGCTTTTGAAGCACTGCCAAAGTGGCCTCAACCTATATGTTAGTTAGGCAAGAAGAAAGAATAACTAGTAAAGTATAATTTGAGCCTAAGAATTCATACCTGAGGTGTGGAGGAAGTGGTTTCAACTCCAACATTGGTGGCTCCTCAATTGATGGTTTTGTTGGTGGAGTTTTCTGGTTTTCAAGATCCAAAGACAATTTTCTAGGCTCATAAGAATAAGCACCCATTCCATGTAAAACATTCACGCACTCCACTCAGCTTGCATCCTCATTGACATCAAGATTTAACAATACGGCTTCCAATGGGTCCTCCACATTTATCATTGCACTGGTGTCATCAATTATCACTGATGTGACGAGGTCAACAAAAGAGCACACCTCGGTACCATTGGGATGCTTCATAGATTTGCACATATGAAAGATGACCTTTTCATCTCCCACTCGGAAAGTGAGCTCACCCACTTCAACATCAACCAATGCGTTCCCCGTTGCAAAGAAAGGCCTTCACAGGATAATAGGAACCTCATAGTCTACCTCACAATCCAAAATCACAAAGTCTGCTGGCAATATGAATTTGTCCACTCGGACAAGCACGTCATCAATAATGCCCAAAGGTTTCTTCATCGATCGATCCGCCATTTGAAGTCTCATTGAGGTTGGCCTAGGTTGCCCGATACCCAAAATTTTGAAAACCGAGTAGGGCATCAAATTGATACTAGCTCCCAAGTCACATAGAGCCTTGACAAAATCCGCACTCCCAATAGTGCATGGAATGGTGAAAGCATTGGGATCTTCAAGATTTGGGGTCATAGAATGCACTATAGCACTAACTTGGTGAGTCATCTTTATAGTTTCACAATCCATAGAACGCTTCTTTGTAACCAAGTCTTTCATGAATTTTGCATAACCCGGCATTTGTTCAAGTACCTCCACCAATGGCACATTAATAGATAAGCTCTTCATCATGTCAATGAACTTTTTAAACTGATTATCATTCTTCTTCTTCGCGAGCCTTTGAGGATAAGGTGGAGGTGGCCTTGGCAAAGAAACCTTGGCTTTTGGCACCACCAGCTCCGGTATGTCAATTATGTGTTCCCTAGACGGGTTCACATCATTTTGAGTTTCCACCTCGACTTCTTGAATATCAATCCTCACTTCATTGTTCACATTTTCATCAACCACATCTTCAACTACCAAAGGGACTTCGTCATCTTGCAACTCAACATCATCATCCACGACTTGCTTTTACTTAGAGGCATTCAAATCACCGCCTCTCCCACTTCTTGTTGTAACTGCCATAACATGATTGTTCCCACCCTTTGGGTTCACTACTATATCACTTGGTAGAGCACCTTTTGGGCGAGTATTCAATGACTGAGAGATTTGGCCTAATTGCACCTCCAAGTTTCGGATATAAGTGTTGTGAGAAGCTAACTGTGCATCAGAATCTGCATTCCTCTTCATCATCTGCTCGAACATTATTTCAATTCTACCCATATCATTACCCGAAGAACTAGGACCTTGAGATGGAAATGGTGGTGGATTGTTCGGTTGTTGGTACATTGGGGGACTTTGAAAACCTTGCCCCTGGTTTCCTTGGTTTCCATTTTTCCATCCTCCTTGATTATTATTGCCACACCAATTATTGTTATTACAATTCCAATTCCTTTGGTTGTCTTGATTGTTGTTCTGATTGCCCCAGTTGTTGTTTTGGCTGTTGTTCCCCCAATTACCACTATTTTATTGTTGATTGCCCCAATTGCCTTGAGGTCTCCACTATTGTTGGTCGGAAGAGTTGCCCCGTTGTCCTTGATGGTTGTTTACATATTGAATCTCTTCACTTTGGTCATCATAACCATCATTTTGAAAACCATCACATGCATCATCAAATTGCTCAGAATTCCCTTGGTTTTGTTGCCTTCTTTACCTTCTCTTGTTGACAAGCATATTAACACCCTCCATGTCATTCACTTGGTGATGATTTTGGACTTGTTTTAACTGTGCCTTAGCCAATTGATTCATAGTAGTTGTCAACTCTGCTATAGCTTGCCCATGGTTATGTAATTCCTTCTGCAAATTAATAACCGTAGGGTCACCTTGAGGTACATTGGCTTTACTTTGCCATGCAGAAGAAGTGTCAGCCATCTCATCAAGTACATCACATGCCTAATCATATGACAGCTTCATAAAGTTTCCCCCAGCAAGTTGATTCACTATGCATTGATTTGTTGTATTGATGCCCCGATAGAAAGTTTGTTGGATCATAGCGTCGGTCATATCATTATTGGGCCATTCCTTCACCATCGTTCTATACCGCTCCCAAATCTCATGCAAAGGTGCCGTGGGCTCTTGCTTGAAAGCCAATATCTCATATCGAAGTGTCGCCATATGCCCGGGTGAAAAGAATTTAGAAATGAATTTATCCGCCAACTCATCCCAAGTTGTGATGGAATGGTTGGGGAGTCTCTTGAGCCAATCTAATGCCTTCCCCCGAAGTGAGAATGGGAAAAGTCTCAACCTAAGAGCATCCTCGGACACATTCGTCTGTTTGCTCCCCCAGCATGTATCCACGAACCCCTTGAGATGTTTGTAGGCATTTTGATCCGCAGCGCCCGTGAAGTACCCACGCTGCTCAAGTAAGGTCAACATCACATTGGTTATCTGAAAGTTGCCCGCCCGGATTCTAGGTGGGACAATAGCACTTGCATAACCATGGTTCGGAAGTACTTTGGGACCCACTCTTGGAGGTGGAGGAGGAGGGTCTGAAATATTGTCATTTGGATTAGCATTGGCATTGCGGCCTCTATGTTGTCCTTGAGGTACAAGAGGCACCTCATCTTGCTCAATATCATCTACCTCCTCTCCCGCAATCACGTTTCCAAGAGGGTCATTAGTGTTGTTCAAAGCCATATTGGTACCTGAGTAGTGACACAAACAAGTAAGTAACAAAGAAGGAAAGAAGAACAATACACAAAAGCCGTTAGCTCCCCGGCAACGACGCCAAAAAGTGATCGCAACCTACTCCGCACCACTAAAAAGTAGCAAGAGAGGGTCACAATAGCTTTTACCCGATTTTGGGTCGGGATCGATTTCCACAGAGAGATAAAAAGGGAGTTGAGTATATATTTAGGTTGGGATTGCGTATTGGTTCCAAATTGCACTTCTATTCATTTTTGGGTTTTCTTTTATAATTCTACTATTATCAAACTACAAATTATAATTGCAACTAGATTAAGCTAAGAGTAAAATGCTACAAGTTGTTCAAATATTCTAAAAGGCACAAGGGTAGTGACTTTCACCTAGGTGGCTAATTGACAGGTAATTGCGTCTAAGACACGATTGACATGATTGGGGAATATGTTATAACTGTTGCTCGATATTACCCATTCTCACACCTCTCGGTAGAAAGAATGATTTTGTCCAATTGACTTTCTCAAGACCAATTGGGTCTGTATATTTGCTCAAGCAACTAAGGTTCAAGTCGGGTATTACTCTCTCGAGGTTTAACCCTTTAATTAGGACTATCAATTCTCTTGAGTCCATCCCAATTCCTTGTAGGATCAACTTCGGAGACTTAGGCTCTCTTTCTCAAGAAGAGCCCAAGTCAACTTAGCACAAACTAGTGTTTGCAACCACTAATTCAGTAATTAAACCATGAAATTGACGCAAATAGCAAACACCCATATTCAATCTAGCCCTAAATTGCAACACCCATCAATTACCCACACTAGGGTTGAGCCACAACCCTAGCTAATGGGTCTAGCTACTCATACTTGAAGAGAAAAATAGAGAAATAGATGAAGATGAACACATATTAATTAATTGCTAAGCTAAATACAAAGATTCAATGATAAAAAGTAAGTAAAAATGCCTAAAATGACTACAAGATATGTTCCCACGAGAGCAACAGTTGTTCTAAAATTTCTGATGCCTTAAAAATGGAAAAAGTATCTATTTATACTGATTTGAAAAAACTGGACAAAAATGCCCCGGCGGGGTTAGTGCGGACCGCACAAAATGGTGTGCGGCCGCACTAGGCTCTTGAACTTGAAAACTTGGCTCTCTGAACTCAGGTTCCACGGACCGCACAGAATGGACTACGGCCGCAGAGGCTTCTAGTGCGGTCCGCACAAGCTGGACCGCGGACCGCACAGAATTGAAAACTCCAATCTTCACCCTTTCTGAACATTGGCTCTGCAGACCGCACAGAATGGTAGTGCGGCCGCATTGCCTTCAGTGCGGACCGCACAAAACCTTCTGCGGCCGCTCTACCTTAATGCCTGAAGTACATCTCTCTGAACCTCCCTAGTGCAAACCGCACAAAGTGTAGTGCGTTCGCACTAGGCCTGTTTTTCCTGAGTTTGTCTTAATTTTGGTACTTGTGCAAGTTTCACTCCTTTTGAGCTGATATTTGACATCTTGTTACTTTATTGATCAAACCTGCAATCAAGCACAACTTATGAGCCTTTTGGGACTATTTTATATGAATTTATAATCAAAGCGTAAGCAAGAAGGAGTATAAAATGCGTCAAAATCCCTAGTTATCACCAAGTCAGGGACCGAGGTACGCAATCCAGCCACCTCATGCTCCAAAGCTGTGAACCGTGTAACCTGGGCCGCGCTAGATGGTGCTGCAGACCCATATGGCACTGCAACTACTATAATGTGCTCATGAGCCTGTGGCTCGGTCCCCACATCATCCTACTTAGCCTCCTCATCCTCAGAGTCGTCAGATTCACCACTATCATCACCACTTGCTGCCACTGGCTCCTTACCATTAGTGACCTTGTCAGCTCGAAACTTGTGGTCTCTTGGAACTCTTCTATCTACATCTAGATTTTCCGGCACCCGAGCTGCCCGGCAAAGTCTAGTAACCAATGAAGGGAAGAAGAACCCATACCTTTTCACCGGACAATGGGTGAACATCTCCTCATGCATCACTTTGGCCACGTCAAAGTTGTGACCATTAACAAAGCACCAAATCAGAGCCGCTCGGGGACCATTAACCTTCGTAGTGTTGGAAGACGGGATTAGGCAGTTACTGATAATATACAACCAGCACTTCCCTTTAAAGGTTAGCGCCGAGGAGTGAAACTTCCGACCATACTTCATCCAGACAATCTCCTTTCCGGGTACACAAATTGTTTCAAAGAACCTCGCCCACTGCGTGTGTGATCTGCCATACCCCTCATAATAGTCATCATAAGGATCCATAGGAGGGGGCAGCTAGTACATCGTCCGTATAGCCTCAACAGAGGCATCTACCGCATTTTTGCGCACAGTGACTATGCCATTCATATGCTCTTTCACATTGGCATAAAACTCTCGGACAACCATCACATCCCCTTGCTCGGCTCGTCAATGAAGGTTTGTAACCCCCGCCTTACTAGCTTAGTATACATGTGAGTGCAGCCCAACTGGACCAATCCTATATCAATGCCCCTTTTCGGTATCAACTTTTTAGGGGCCTTATCCGCAAAGCGGTCCTGAGCCTTGGTAGACACAAACCTGTTACTATCAAAGGGACAAGCAGGAGCTGACCCGAGCGCCCTGGACGATCCAACTTGACTACTAGAAGAGGCACCTGTGGTGCGGTGTTTCCTAGATGGAGCCATAGTACCTGGAAAAATGGAATAACATTAGCATAGCCCAAATCAAAATTGTGAAGCAATGCGGTTACTCAGACTTCACACACACAATTGGTCACAATTACACTATTACATTCACTGAGGCATTTACACAAACACCTTGTGGGCATTATATACTCACACTCCATTTCAAACATGTTACAACCCCAAAACCACTACAATGTCCCCAAAATCACATACTAATTCAAGCTACAACTCCACCAACCTTACCACCCATAATCACTACAACATATGGTACAACTTTCGACTAAGAAAAGAAAAGAAAAAGCTACTACATAAATAAAACAAGAAAAACGAAAATCTGAAGAAAAAAAACAAAGAAAAATGGCACAAAGAAATCATACCTGTAGTGAGAGAATGTGGGGAGAAGTGAAGAAGAGTAGGGGAGAAAGTGACTTGAAACTTGGGGAAGGTGGGTTGGGAATTTGAAGAAGATGGGAGTTGAAAAAGATGGAATTTGGAAGAAAAAAGGGGTTAGGGTTTTTTTGTTTTGTTTTAACGTTGGGAGAATTGGGGTTGAAGAGGGTGGGATTAATTAGATAGGAGAGGGAAAAGAATAGAATAAAGGACAAGAAATTAACATAACCAAATAAAAAAAATTAAAAAAACTATTTTTAAGTTAAATGGACAAAAAACGCTTCAGTTGGGCGGGACTAGAGCAGTCGTAGCGCGGTACGAGCACGGCTGCGCTAGTCCAGGTAGAACACTTGGCCATATGCGCAGACACTAGCGCGGTCACATGCGCGGTCGCGCTAGTGTTTTGGAGCTAAGACAGAACACTTGCCCATATGCGTGGCCTGTGGCACATTAGGTAGCGCGGGCGCGCTCCTGGAAAAGATTTTTTCATATTTTTCACCTGTTCTTTCCGCTTCTGATGGACTTTTGACCTGCCCAAGCTCACATGCATTGGTTATTACTTCTCCAAACTCAAAATTAACAACTACTACTATCATTGGGTTGCCTCCTAAGCAGCGCCTTAGTTAATGTCGTGGCACAACGATTACAGCAAATCAATGGGTTGCCTCACATGCAGTGCCTGATTTAACATCGTGGCACGACGCAGACATGCGCATTTAAGGCTCGCTCGACCTCTGAAGTTCAGTTAGGTAGATCTCTGACACTTCCTTTGGTTCAATCATGCCTACATATAGTTTCAATCTCAGCCCATTGACTCTAAATGTATGAGAGTCTTTCTCTGAGGCAATCTCTACAGCCCCTGAAGGGAATACTTTGACCACTCGAAATGGGCCAGACCATCGTGACTTGAGCTTACCCGGAAACAGCCTTAATCTTGAGTTATAGAGCAATACCATGTCGCCTGGGTTGAAATTTCGCTCAACAATGTTCGGGTCATGCAACATCTTCATTCTTTCCTTGTACAACCTTGTGCTCTCAAAAGCCAGATATCGAAACTCGTCAAGCTCATGCAACTCTGTGATTCTCATTGTGCCCGCAACCTCAATGTCTAGATTCAGCTATTTCAGTGCCTACCAAGCTCTATGTTCAAGTTCCACTGGCAAGTGGAAGGCCTTCCCGAACATCAACTTATATGGTGACATACCAATCGGTGTTTTAAAAGCAGTTCTATAGGCCTAGAGTGCATCATCTAGCTTTTTCGCCCAATCAGTTCTTATGGCATTTACAGTCTTGGTCAATACACTCTTTATCTCTCTATTTGAAACTTCGACCTACGCACTGGTCTGAGGATGATACGGTGTTGCCACTTTGTGGCATACATCATACTTTGCCAGTAACTTCTCGAAAGCTCGATTACAGAAGTGAGTGCCTCCGTCACTAATAATAGCTCTTGGGATCCCAAAACGGGTGAATATGTTCTTCTTCAAAAACCCCACCACCACTCTTGCATCATTTGTGGGAAGTGATGCAGCTTCCACCCATTTGGACACGTAATCTACAGCAACAAGTATGTGCATATTGCCAGAGGAGCTGATGAAGGGGCCCATGAAGTCAATCCCCCAAACATCGAATACTTCAACCTCTTGAATTGGGTTCATGGGCATCTCATGGCGATGGGAAACGTTCCCGGTTCTCCGACATTCATTACAGCCCTTCACCCATTGATGTGCATCCTTAAACACTATTGGCCAGTAGAAACCGACCTCTAGCACTTTCGCAGCCGTCCTAACTCCTCCAAAATGCCCTTCATACGCCGATGCGTGACATGCCTGCAAAACAAAAAATTGGTCTATCTCGGGGTCACACCTCCGGATCATATTGTCAACACATATTCGAAACAGATAAGGTTCATCCCAATAATACATGCGACAGTCGCGATAAAACTTTTTCTTTTGTACAGAGGAAAGGTCATATGGAACTATACCACTTGCCAGGTAATTTGCAAAGTCTGCATACCATGGCACTTCCTCCAGGCTTGTAGTGAGCAGTTGCTCGTCTGGAAAGGTTTCCAGAATATCCTCAACCTCAACTGAGTTTTCAGCTCCCCTCAAGTCGTGACATATGATCAACGACTTGGTTTTCTGTGCCCTTACGGTCATGAATTTCGAGGTTGAACTCTTGTAGTAACAGCACCCAATGAATCAGGTGTGGTTTACACTCCTTCTACTCAATCAAGTACCTGAGAGCTGCATGATCAGTATATACAATTACCTTAGAGCCAATCATGTATGATTTGAACTTGTCAAATGCAAACACCACAGCTAGCATCTCCTTTTCAGTCATAGTGTAGTTAAGCTAGGCTCCACTCAGCGTTCTACTGGCATAGTAGATTGGGTGCATTAGCTTGTCTTTCCGTTGTCCCAGCACTGCCCCCATTGCATAGTCACTGGCGTCACACATAAGTTCAAATGGTTGCTCCTAGTTGGGGGCAACAATGATGGGTGATATGACTAGCCTCTTTTTAAACTCCTCGAATGCTACCATGGAATCATCATAAAACAAGAAGGGGTGATCTTTTTCTAACAACTTACAGAGCGGGTTGGCAATTTTTGAGAAGTCTCTTATGAATCTCCGATAGAAACCAGCATGCCCGAGGAAGCTCCCGATTGCCTTGACTGAAGTGGGGGGTGGCAGTTTTGCTATCACGTCAACTTTAGCAGGATCCACCTTGATTCCTTTACCGGATACCCGGTGTCCCAAGACTATGCCCTCTTGTACCATGAAATGACACTTCTCCCAATTAAGAACCAGTTTAGTCTTAATAAATCGTTTCAGCACTCGGGTCAGATTTATAAGGCACTCATCGAACGAGTTCCCTACCACTGAGAAATCATCCATGAACACCTCCATTATGTCTTTGACCATGTCAGTGAATATGGCCATCATGCACCTTTGGAATGTGGCAGGTGCATTGCATAGGCCAAAGGGCATCCTCCAAAAAGCATAAATGCCATATAGGCTAGTGAAGGAGGTTTTCTCTCTATCCTCTGGTGCAATGGAGATTTGATTGTACCCTGAGTACCCATCCAGAAAATAGAAGTGAGACCTCCCTGCCAATCTATCTAGCATCTGATCAATGAAGGTAAGTAGGAAGTGGTTCTTCCGGGTGGCCAGATTTAATTTTCGGTAATCCATGCAAATTCTCTAGCCTGTGACGGATCTTGTAGAGATTAGCTCATTGTTATCATTTTTTACAACTGTCATGCCACCCTTCTTAGGAACACATTGCACTAGGCTAACCCAGTTGCTGTTAGAGATTGAAAAAATGATTCCCGCATCTAACCACTTAATCACTTCTTTCTTCACCACTTCCTTCATGTTGGGGTTCAGCCTTCTTTGGTGCTTACTGGAAGGTTTGTGTCCCTCTT
Organism: Nicotiana sylvestris; assembly: GCF_000393655.2. Lineage (NCBI taxonomy): Eukaryota > Viridiplantae > Streptophyta > Magnoliopsida > Solanales > Solanaceae > Nicotiana > Nicotiana sylvestris. Next base: position 149,543,474 of record NC_091062.1, on the reverse strand, counting down.
CCAGCAGAATTTTATGCATACAATAGGTTGGGCTGATCCCCTTAATGTCTTCCATGGTCCACCCAATGGCAGTCTTACACTTCTTGAGTACCTGCAAAAGTTGTTGTGCCTGCACATCTAACAAACTAGACGAGATAATGCAAGGTAATGTAGAGCTAGATGCTAGGAACTCATACCTGAGATGGGCAAGCAGTGGCTTCAATTCCAGCTTTGGTGGTTCTTCTATGGATGGCTTGGTTGGAGGAGTTTCTCTGTTTTCTAAGTGTAGGGGCTCGAATTCAAGAGTTCTATCCCAGAACTCTCTGCCCTCTAAAGCCAACACCCATTCTGCCAATTCTTGCCCGTTCACCTCATCCAAATTTACCTGACATGCAGCAAGGGGGTCCTCAATAGTTAGTGTCTCATCATCAGCTTTTACGATTACATCCATGGCATCAATAAGAGAACAATTGGCAAATTCACTTGGTTGCCTCATAGATTTCTGCACATTGAATGTTATCTCCTCATCGTTCAACCTCATCTTGAGCTCCCTAGTCTCACAATCAATGAGATCTCTCCCAGTGGCCAAGAACGACCTTCCCAAAATTATGGGAATTTCTTCATCCACCTTTCAATCTAGAATCACAAAATCTGCAGGGAACACAAATTTCCCTACCTGAATCAACACATCATCCAAGATACCGGAGGGTTTTTTCACGGTCCTATCAGCCAGCTACAACAACATAGAAGTGGGTTTAGCTCTTCCAATCCCTAACCTCTTATAGATCGCTAGGGGCATAAGATTTATGCTAGCCCCCAAATCACAAAGTACTTTGGCGAAAGCAAAGTTACCAATGGTGCAGGGAATTGTGAAACTCCCTGGGTCAGACAGCTTCTCAGCAATTGGTCTAGCCACTACCGCACTGCAGGTTTGAGTAAGAGTCACTGTGGCTAAGTCTTGGAAATGGAATTTTCGGGACATCAAGTCCTTCATCATTTTTGCATAACCAGGCATCTCCTTCAACGCATCAATCAATGGAATATTTACTTGGATTTGTTTCAGCATCTCCAAGAATTTCTTATATTGTTCCTCTTTTTGGTACTTGGCCAGCCTCTATGGGAATGGTGCTCTCTTCTTCCCAATGATTTGGGTATTTTCTTTGTCAGCTACCACCTCAACTACTAGTTCCTGGGCTGTCTCAGCTTCTCTCTCAGCCTCAATCGGTGTGTTATGTTCTTCCTGGGCAGGCTGTACTGTTACCTCTATCAGTTTCGTTTATCATCTAGCTCAATGGGCACTGGTACAAGTGTTTCAGCCTGTCAGCTTTCTCGAGCCCTCTCTTACTCCAAGTCTAAGTCTCTGCCATTACATAGACTCACTACCACCAGTTACTTCGGGCCTTGATCTTTTGGATTTATCTGAGTGTCTGCAGGTAGTGCCCCATGAGGACGATTATTCAAAGACATCAAAATCTGGCCCATCTACACTTCAATATTCTTAATAGATGACTCATGTGCATCTACTCTTTCACTGATTTTTGCATTTGACCCAATAACCTACTGCATCATTGCCTCGAGTCTAGGAAACCCATCTTCTTGCCTTCCACCATGCTGCTGCTGAGGAAGATGATACACATGCTACTGATTTTGATTATTATAACCCTGTGGACTTTGATAAGGTGCCATATTATTGTGATGTCTCATGCCTCCCATGTTTCCATTGTTGAGTTGTGGCTGGACTGTCCTGTACGGGTGATTTTGTTGGCCCCAATTTTGACCACCTTGTCTCTGGCCTCTATAATTAGACACAAAATTCATGTCCTCAAGGTAGTGATGATGATCACTTTCTGCATTCCACTGGTTACCAATTGGCTCACTAATGCAAGATGTGCATAAGCCCCCATAGGTAGTATCTACAATGTGTACCTGCTGCTTCTGCCCTGACTCTTCCACCTTTTTAGTAAGTATACTCATCTGTGTCATCAATGTGGCCATGTTTTCAGCAAGAGTGTTAGACGGATCTAAGGGCACTAAGTGAACCCCTGGAGTGATAGGTGCATTCCTGGTTGTCCACCCCGAATTTTGTGCCATCTTGTCAAGAAGACTCTGGCTTTCTCTCCATGTTTTGCTCAAAAATGCTCCACCAGCTGAAGCATCAACATTACCCTTCACTCTATCTTCCAAACCCATGTAAAATCGCTGCCCCAACATCTAATCTGGAATACCGTGGTGCGGACATATAACCAACATTCCTTTGAATCGTTCCCATATTTCTTGCAGTGTCTCCATTGGTCTTTGTTTGAAACTCAAAATTTCATCAATTTGTTGGGTGGATGAAACTTGTTCACAAACTACTTGACTAACTCCTCCCAAGTTGTTATGGAATTAATGGGAAGTGAGTTTAGCCAGGTCTAGGCAGCTCCTATCACTGAGAATGGAAACAACAAGAGCTTGATTGCTTCCTGAGTTACGTTGGGCTGCCTTTGAGTTTTGCAGATTGATAGGAAATTCTTCAAATGCTGTTGAGGATCTTCGATTCGTGACCCCGAAAATAGTCCCTTGTTTTGCAACAAGTGCAGCATATTGTTCATGATTTGAAATGATTCAGCCTGTATCTGCGGGACTAAAATCGTTGTGGCCAAGTTCTCTGATGTGGGTTGTGCCCAGTCATATAGAGCAGCCTCTGGCACTAGAGGTGCCACTGGCGCTAATGGCGCAATTCGGTCTACTACGTGATCCCCCATGTCTGGTTCAAATTGTTCAGTTGTTTGTTGTTGTTTATTTTTTCGGTTGGCCCGATTTAAGGCCTTGAAAACTTTCTCGGGATCTGATAATGCTTCAAATACTTCACCAGTTTTCGATGAGTTTCTAGGCATGCACCTGTACAACCAAGTCAACAAATGATAAATTTCAATGTATATATTGGATATAGAGAAAACTGACTACACTAAGAATTTTTGTACTTCTTTCAATTGTAATTGATAACACCGTTAGTTCCCGAAAACGACGCCAAAATTTGATCACGCCCAACTATGCTTTATAAAAAAGACAAGCAGATGTTGCAAATATAATCTGAGTATTTTGCCCAGAGTCGAACCTACAAGGAATTAACCTATCAATTACTCTTGTCGGACTCACTAAATTCTACGTAATCAACTTCCCAAACGTTTTGAATAACAATTGGGGATATTTTTACTAACTATGACGGACTGCAATTAAGTGAATAAAGACTAACTATGATTAAGTTGTAAACAATTAAGAGAAGGATCTAAGGTTGTGATTTCCCCTATTGATGGAATCCCTTCTGGTTATGTTTCATATAGATTTGCCTAATCGTCTCTATCGATCGTGAGCACTCTTATTACCGTAAATTTCTCCTGAGTAATCACGATAATTTACTAGATGCACTCTCCCGAGTTATGCTAGCTGGCTTTTAATACAGCTCACTTTAGATCGCACCCAAGGCTTCGTTATCCCTAATCCCGCCTTTAAACCCTCGGTTATTGATCTCTCATATACTATGGGAGTGGTGTTGTTTAACAATTACCTAAATATGCTCTCTCTCCCGAGTAATACATACTAAATAGGCACAACTAATCGAGGATCCTATCAATTAACTACAACAAGAACGTAGTTGAACAAATAGAGATTAAACCGGGCAAACTATATTAACATAACAAGAAGTTCATCCTTCAATAGGTTATATCAAAACCTTAAACTAAATATTTAGCTACCCATACTAGTGTTCATCATAACAAAAGCCAAATTCATCACAAATGGTAAAACACAAAAGGAAGAAAGGAAAAACTCGATGTTGAATTATCCTCCTTGCCTCTTGCTTCTTCTTGCCTTCAACTAAGCTATAAAAACCATGATAATGATTCTTTGGGCGAGCTGGACCTTTTATAGGTTAAGTGGAATTACCCCCAAACTTCCAAGTTTACCCCTGAATTTTTTTTTTCGAAACTGGACTAGAGTGGTCGCTAATGGTCGCACTACTGACAGCGCATATGGCAAAACATTTTGCCTCTAACTCCTGGGCTAGCACGGTCGCGCTAGTGGACGCGCTAGTGGGCACGCTAGTCTGGGTCCTCATTTCAGTTCTTCTTTCTCTCTTCTTCCAACGTACTCAGCTCCGAGGGGCTTCCCTTGCTTCAATTTAGCTCCAATTATAGTGTTAAGTCCTCATACACGCAACTCGCTCCAGCAAAATATGAAATTCACAATTATAGCCAATTTATCGTCATTTAACTATCCTATAACAGTGAAACATAGTCAAGCTGGGGCATAAACAATCGCCAAATTACATGAATCTACCCTATTATCACTCCTTCATGCTTGTTTTTCCTTTTTGTGTGTATTACTTTAATTAGAATATTCTTAAAAGACGACTAGATCAAGTATGCAACTGTACTAGTTATGGAACTCGGGGAATATCTTACACCTTCTCTCCGAGTCAAATGAACCCCCTTACCTAGAATCTCTGTATCATGACCTGAATTTCTCATCCTCAGGAGTTGTGATGGCACCTACTAGTGAAAGCTAGGCTAGCCAATCATTACAATTATCTAACCCTTTTCATTTTTAATCCCTTAACAATTGTGAGTTAACATTTTATAAATAGCGGAAATAATAAAGCGGAAGAACGAGATGTAACAATTTAAAATAATACCGATACAATTCCATAAACAAAAGCTACCTAGAATTGGTGTCACAGTCTCACAGACTCTCTAAGATTACTACAAATAGTGGTTTGAAAGATAAGTACAAAGTTTTTTATGAAATACTTAAAAGAAACAGAATGGAAAGATAGAAGGAGACGCCAAGGCCTGCGGACGCCTGCAGGACTACCTCAGGTCGCCTGATGGACTGAAGGCAGCAACCTCAATGTGGTCCAACAGCTGTAGCACCGGGATTTGCACACAGTACCAAGTGTAGTATCAGCACAACCGACCCCATGTGTTGGTGGGTGCATAGCCTAACCTCGGTGAAGTAGTGACGAGGCTAGGACAAGGCTACCAAATAAACCTGTGCAGTTATATCCTATACAACAATTAATAATGACATAAATTAGCAGTTAAAGATGGGAAGGGGAAACATGCTACGGGGAATATCATATACAAAAACAATTTCAATAAAGAAGTGAAAGGAACACGAAAATTCAACTATAAGCAAGGAAAACAAAATCAAAGACAAGTGCATGGCATCACCCTTCATGCTTTTATTCTTGTCCTCGCCATAGAATCAATATAATCGGCACGGAATCACCCTTCATGCTTTTACCTCACATAATCATGGCACAGAATTACCCTTCGTGCATTATCACACATATCATGGAACGACACTGTACATCATGCGGCACGGCATCACCTTTCGTGCTTCTACCTCACAATATCGGCACGGCATCACCCTTCGTGCATTAACACTCTCATAATCATGCACGACATCACCCTTCATGCTTTACACTCTTCCTCATCCAAGCAACAATCACAAAGCAATTTGGGAATGGGTAACAATAATATCACAACAAAATCCCAGCAAGGGAACAATATCATAAACAACAATGTCCCGGCAAGGGAAACAATATCATGAGTAATAATATCCCGACAAGGGAGATAAAATCAAAAGCAATAATATCCTAGCAAGGGAGAAAATATCATAAACCTCTTCTCTTTCACACAATTACTTCACAACTCAATTCTCAACTTGAGCCAACGCTCGACAATGTTCAATTACCAATAATACTTCCACAAGCCTTGTTCAACAATAGAAATCATCATATAAAGCATGAACAATACAAAAGGGAGTCACATTAATCATAGTATAAGACTCACAGACATGCTTGATACCGATGTATAAATACTCGTCACCACACCTATATGTCATACTCAACAATTAACACATAGAAAATAAGCAACAACTCCTAATCCCTCAAACTAAGGTTAGACCAAACACTTACCTCAATGCCACGAACACAACTCAAGACTCAACTACCGCTTTACCTCTTGTTTCCACCACCAACTCGCTCGTATTTATCCACAATTTACTTAACGATATCAATAAATGTTAATGAATCAATTCTAATGCATGAAAATAGGTTTTTCAAAGATTTCCCCAAAAAGTCAAAAATTGACCCCGGGCCTACATGGTCAAAACACGAGGTTCGAACCAAAACCCGATCACCCATTCCGCACGAACTCAAATATATAATTTGTTTTGAAATCGGACCTCAAATCGAGGTCCAAATCCCCAAAATTTGAAAATCCTAAGTTCTACCCAAAACACCCAATTCCCCCCATGAAAACCCTTTATTTTGAGTTGAAATCATGTGGAAAGATGTTATAGATTAAAGAAAATGAGTTAGAAATGACTTATAATCGATTTGGAGAAGTACTTTTCTTTGGAAAATTGCCCAAGAGAGCTAAGGTTTTGAAGGAGTTTAAAAAATGAAGAAAAATGCGTCTAAGTCCAAATTAACTGGTCGCAGATGTCGCAATTGCGAACCCCTTCAGGACCTGTTGCCTTCGCATTTGCGAGAAATCAGTTGCATTTGCGACATCGTATTTGCGATAAAAGGGTCGTATTTGTGACCAAGGCTTGCCCAAGCTAGGTTCGCATTTGCGACGCCTGGGTCGCAATTCCCATGCCCGAGGACTTCGCAATTGCGAAGCCTGATCTCGCAATTGCGAGATTAGAGGCCTGGCAAAAATACCAGATATCAGCAATTGCTCCAAAGTCCAATTTCACTCTGTGGCCATCCAAAACTCACTCGAGCCCTCAGGTCTCCAATTCAAACATGCACGCAAGTCCAAAAATAACATACGGACATGCTCGTGTCATCAAATCATCAAAATAACATCAACAACTATGAATTAAACCTCAAATTCATGAAATCACTCAAGAACATCAAAATTACTATTTTCTCAAGTATAGGTCCTTTTATACCAAACCAATTCATTTCTCGGGCTTAGGACCTCAGAATTCGATTCCAGGCATACTCCCAAGTCCCACATTTTACTACGGACCCTACGAGACCGTCGGATCACATGTCCGGGTCTATTTACCATGAATATTGACCAAAGTCAACTTTATTCAATTTTAAGAGCCAATTTCCTTATTTTAATTACTTTTCACATAAACGCTTTCTGAAAATGTGCCCGAACTGCGCACGTTAATTGAGGTGAGACAAAAAGAGGGTTTTAAGGCCTCGGGACACAAAATTTACTTTCAAAATGAGTGATGACTGTTCGTCCTCGTACGGATATAAGAAAAGTACCTAATTCAGAGAAAAGATGGGGATATTAGCTCCACATATCGGACTCGGAATCCTAGGTCGCTGCCTCAACAGGCTGACCCCTCCACTGAACATGAACCGAAAGAAAACTCTTCGATCTCAACTAACGAACCTGCCAGTCTAGGATAGCTACCGGCTCCTCCTCATAGGACAAGTCCTTGTCCAACTTGATAGTGCTGAAGTCTAACACGTGGGATGGATCATCGTGATACTTCCGAAGCATGGACACATGAAACACTGGATGCACAGTTGATAAACTCGGCAGCAATGCAAGTCTGTAAGCCACCTCTCCCACTTGATCAAGGATCTCAAAAGGACCAATAAATCTAGGGCTTAGCTTGCCCTTCTTCCCAAATCTCATAACGCCCTTCATAGGCAACACCCGAAGCAACACCCACTCGCCGACCATGAATGCCACATCATGAACCTTACGGTCGGCATAACTCTTTTGCCTAGACTGAGCTGTACGAAGCCTATCCTGAATAATCTTAACCTTGTCCAAGTCATCCTGCACTAGATCCGTACCCAACAACCGAGCCTCTCCCGGCTCAAACCACCAAACTGGCGACCGACACCGCCTACCATATAAAGCCTCATAAGGAGCCACCTGGATGCTCGACTGGTAGCTATTGTTGTAGGCAAACTCTGCTAAAGGCAAGAACTGATCCCACGAACCTCCAAAGTCCATAACACAAGCTCGGAGCATATCCTCCAAAATCTAAATAGTGCATTCGGACTGTCCGTCTGTCTGAGGATGAAATGCAATGCTCGGCTTGACCCGTGTGCCCAACTCTCGCTGAACTGTCCTCTAGAAATGCAAGGTAAACTGCGTACCTCGATCAAAAATGATAGACACGGGCACACCATGAAGACAAACAATCTCCCGGATATAGATCTCTGCCAACCGCTCAGAAGAATAGGAGACTACCACCGGAATGAAATGCGATGACTTGGTCATCCTATCAACAATAATCCACACTGCGTCGAACTTCCTCTGAGTCTGTGAGAGTCCAACAATGAAATCCATAGTGATCCGCTCCCACTTCCACTTAGGAATCTCGATCGTCTGAAACAAACCACCAGGTCTCTGATACTCATACTTTTACCTGCGGACTATTCAAACATCGAGCCATATATGCAACAATATCCTTTTTCACCCTCCACCACCAATAATGCTTCCGCAAATCCTAATACATCTTAGCGGCACCCGGATGAATAGAGTACCGGGAACTATGGGTTTCCTCTAAAATCAACTCGAAGTCCATCCACATTAGGCACGCAAATACGACCCTACATCCTCAAAACTCTATCATCTCCAACTGTAACCTACTTGGCATATCCGTGTCGCACTGTGTCTCTAAGGACAAGAAAATGAGGATCATCATATTGCCGATCTCGGATATGCTCAAATAATGAAGAACGAGCGACTGTGCAAGCTAACACGAGGCTGGGCTCAGAAACATCCAACCTCACGAATTGATTGTCCAAAGCCTGAACATCCAAAGCAAGCGGTCTTTCACCAACCGGAATATACGCAAGACTGCCCATACTGGTGGACTTTCCACTCAAAGCATCGGCCACCACATTGGCCTTTCCCTAATGATATAAGATGGTGATATCATAGTCTTTCAATAGCTCCAACCACCTTCTCTGCCTCAAATTTAGCTCCTTCTACTTGAACAAATACTGTAAACCTTTGTGATCCGTGAACACTTCACATGACACGCTGTATAAATAGTGTCTCCAAATCTTCAGCGCGTGAACAATGGCTGCTAACTCAAAACCATAAACTAGATAATTCTTCTCATGAATCTTCAACTGTCATGAAACATAAGCAATGACATTGACATCCTGCATCAATACCATACCAAGCCTAATATGAGATGCATCACAATAAATTGTATATGGCCCTGAATCTGTAGGCAATTCCAACATCGTCACCGTAGTGAAAGCTTTCTTGAGCTTCTGAAAGCTCACCTCACACTCATCTGACCACCTAAGCTGGGAACCCTTCTGAGCCAACCTGGTCATCGGGGCTGCAATAGATGAAAACCCATCCAAAAATCGACGGTAATAGCCTGCCAAACCCAAGAAACTCTGGATCTCTGTAGCTGATACGGGTCTAGGCTAGTTCTTGACTTCCGTTATCTTCTTCGAGTCTACCTGAATACCTTCTGCTGAAACAATGTGACCCAAGAATGCAACTGAACTCAACCAGAACTTACACTTCAAAAACTTAGCATACAACTGACTATCTCTCAAAGTCTGAAGGACAACTCTCAGATGTTGTTCATACTCCTCGCGGCTATAGGAATAGATCAAAATATCATCAATGATGACTATTACGAACGAATCCAAGTAAGGCTTGAACACTCGGTTCATCAAATACATAAAAGTTGTTGGGGCATTTGTCAACCCAAATAACATCACCAAGAACTCATAATGCCCGTACCGAGTGCGGAAAGCTATCTTAGGGACATCAGATGCCCTAATCCTCAACTGATGGTAGTCAGATCTCAAGTTAATCTTCGAAAATACCTTGGCACCCTGAAGTTGATCAAACAAATCATCAATCCTCGACAATGGATACTTATTCTTGATTGTAACCTTGTTCAACTGCCAATAATCTATACACATCCTCATCGATCCATCCTTCTTCTCAAGAAACAACACCAGTGCACCCCACGATGAGACACTAGGTATAATAAAGCCTTTATCAAGCAAGTCTTACAACTGTTCTTTCAATTCTTTCAACTTTGGCGGGGCCATACGATATGGCAGAATAGAAATGGGCTCAGTGCCCGAAGCCAAATCAATGCAGAAGTCAATATCCTTATTGGGTGGCATACCCGGCAGGTCTGAAGGAAATACCTCAGGAAACTCACGAACAACAGGCACATAATCCATAGAAGGAACCTTAGCACTAGAATCACAAACATACGCCAAATAGGCCAAATATCCCTTCTCGGCCATACGCCGAGTCTTCATATATGAGATAACCCTACAGGTAGAATGATCAGGAGTCCATCTCCACTCTAAATGAAGTAAACCCAGCAAGGCTAAGGTCACAATCTTGGCATGATAGTGCAAGATAGCGTGGTAAGGTGATAACTAGGTCATCCCCAATATGACATCAAAATTAACCATGTCCAAAAGTAACAAATCTATCCGAGTCTCAAGACCCCCAATCGCAACTATACATGAACGATTGACACGATCTACCATAATAGAATCACCCACTGGTGTAGACACATATATAGGAGCACTTAAAGAATCACTAGGCATGACTAGATACGGTGCAAAATAAGATGACACATAGGAGTATGTAGATCCTTGATCAAATATAACTGAAGCATCTCTACTACAAATTGGAACAGTACCTGTGATAACTGCATCAGAAGCCTCAGCCTCAGGCCTGGATGGAAGAGCATAACATCGGGGCTGGGCCCCACCACTCTGAACTACCTCTCTAGGACGGCCTCCTGCTAGCTAGCCTCCACCTCTAGCGGCCTGACCTCCACCTCTAATACCTATACCTCCATCTATAGCACCTTTACCTCCGCCTATAGCTGGCTAAGCGGGCGGTGGAACACTCGGTGCCTGAACCATGGCACGGGAACCCTGATGCTGAGAGATGCTCGGTGCTCGAGGACAAAATCTAGCAATATGCCTCGTATCGCCATAAGTGTAACAAGCCCTCGGTTGCTAAGACTACTGACCCTGACGGCCTGCATACCCACTCTGAAAACTCTAGAGCGGTGGTGCATTGATAGGAGCTGGTGGTGCACTGTAGGGCAACTGATCAGAATATTGCATATGAGAACCACGACCACCTGGAGCACTGTGAGAAGTATGTAGTGCTGAATAAAACGGCCTGGGAGGATGGCCCCTACCGAAAGAATCTCTGCCTCCAGATGAGGCACCACTGAACCTGCTCGAATGACGAGGCCTCTTGTCAGACCCTTGACCACTCCCCTGTGATAGAACCATCTCAACCCTCCTGGCCATATTGGCCGCATCCTGAAAAGAAATCTCGCTCCATGTCTCCTTAGCCAAATACAATAGAATAGGCTAAACAAGTCCCTCAATGAACCCCATCACTCTCTCTCTCTCTCTCTCTCTCAGTGGGAAGTATAAGAAGAGCATGACGGGCCAAGTCAATAAATCTGGTCTTATATTGAGTGACAATCATAGAACCCTACTAGAGACACTCAAACTGCCTCTGATAGTTCTCCCTCTGAGTGATAGGAAGAATCTTCTCCAGAAATAGCTGAGAGAACTGATCCCAAGTCAAAGATGGTGACCCAGCTAGTCTAACCAAACAATAGTCTATCTACCAAGTCTTGGCGGATCCAAACAAACGAAAAGCAGCAAAGTCAACCCCATTGGTCTCCACTATCCCCGTGTTCTGAAGAACCTCATGACAGTTGTCTAAATAATCCTGGGATCCTGAGAAGATGCACCAGCAAAAGTGGTAGTAAAAAGCTTGGTGAACCTGTCCAATCTCCACAAGGCATCAGCAGACATAGCTGGCCCTCTCCGGTCTATGCTACAACGCCAGGCTGAACTACCCCAACTAGATGAGCTGCTGGAGTCTGAAACTGGCGAGCCATCTGCTCCGGAGTGCGAGTAGCAGGAGTCTGGGCTCCTCCTCCAGCCTGAGAGACGGTTGGTGATATAGGAAGCAAGCTTGCCTAGGAGACACTCTCCATAAGGCCCACTAGATGGACCAGAGCATCTTAAAGTATCGGGGTAGCGATGAACCCCTCTAGGACCTAAGCTGCTCCTGCTGGAATTGTTTGGGTTGGAACCTCATCATCAAACTCAACCTGAGGCTCCGCCACTGGTGCTGTTGCTTGAGCTCTGGGTTAAGACTTGCCTCTACCTCGGGCCCTAGCACGGCCTCGACCTCTGCCCCTCGCAGGAGCTTCTATTGGGGGCTTGGGCTGCTAGTCAGCTGATGAAGCAGTATGTGTTCTCACCATCTGCGAAAGAATAGAGTGGAAGTTCAATTAGCATTGAGAAATGAAGTCGCACGACAAGAAAGAATAGATGTGAAGTTTTTCCTAACTCTGTAGTCTCTGGGGGATAAATACAGACGTCTCCGTACCGATCCCTCAGACTCTACTAAGCTTTTCCGTGAATTGTGAGACCTAAGCAACCTAGAGCTCTGATACCAACTTGTCACAACCCGAATTTTCCACCCTCGGGAGTCGTGATGGTGCCTACTAGTGAAAGCTAGGCAAGTCAATCATTACAATTATCTAACCCTTTTCATTTTTAATCCCTTAACAATTGTGAGTTAACATTTTATAAACAGTGGAAATAATAAAGTAGAAGAACGAGATGTAACAATTTAAAATAATACCGATACAATTCCATAAACAAAAGCTACCTAAAATTGGTATCACAGTCTCACAAACTAACTAAGATTACTACAAATAGTGGTTTGAAAGATAAGTACAAAGCTGTGTCTGAAATACATAAAAGAAAAATAATGGAAAGATAGAAGGAGATGCCAAGGTCTGCGGAAGCCTGCAGGACTACTTCGGTTTGCCTGATGGACTGAAGGCAGCAACCTCACTGTGGTCAGAAAGCAGCAGTACTGGGATCTGCACACAGTGCAGAGTGTAGTATCAGCACAACCGACCCCATGTGATGTAAGTGCCTAGCCTAACCTCGGCGAAGTAGTGACGAGTCTAGGACAAGGCTACCAAATAAACCTGTGCAGTTATATCCTATACAGCAAGTAATAATGACAAAAACAAGCAGTTAAAGATGGGAAGGGGAAACATGCTACGGGGAATATCATGTACAAACAAAATTTCAATAAAGAAGTGAAAGGAACACAAAAATTCAACTGTAAGAAAGGATAAGGAAATCAAAGACAAGTACACGACATCACCCTTCGTGCTTTTACTCTCGTCCTCACCATAGAATCAATATAATCGGCACGGTATCACCCTTCATGCTTTTACCTCAGATAATTATGGCACGGAATTACCCTTCATGCATTATCACTCATATCATGGCACAACATTGTACATCGTGCGACACGGCATCACCCTTCATGCTTTTACCTCACAATATCGGCACAGCATCACCTTTCGTACATTAACACTCTCAGAATCATGCACAACATCACCCTTTGTGCTTTACACTCTTCCTCACCCAAGCAACAATCACAAAACAATTTGGGAAAGGGAATAAATAATATCACAACAAAATCCCAGTAAGGGAACAATATCATAAAAAACAATGTCCCGGCAAAGAAAATAATATCATGAGTAATAACATCCCAGCAAGGGAGATAAGATCAAAAGCAATAACATCCCGGCAAGGGAGACAATATCATAAACCTCTTCTCTTTCCCACAATTACTTCACAACTCAATTCTCAACTTGAGACAACGCTCGACAATGTTCAATTACCAATAATACTTCCACAAGCCTTGTTTAGCAATAGAAATCATCATATAAAGCATGAACAATACGAAATGGAGTCACATTAATCATAGTATAAGACTCACGGGCATGCTTGACACCGACATCTAGATAATTGTCACCACACCTATACGTTGTACTCAACAATTAACACATAGCAAATAAGATACAACTCCTAATCCCTCAAGCTAATGTTAGACCAAACACTTACCTCAATGCCACGAACACAACTCAAGCCTCAACTACCGCTTTACCTCTTGTTTCCACCACCAACTCGCTCGTATCTAGCCACAATTTACTTAACGATATAAATAAATGCTAAATAAATCAATTCTAACGCATGAAAATAGGTTTTCCAAATATTTCCCCAAAAAGTCAAAAATCGACCCCGGACCTACATGGTCAAAATACGAGGTTCGAACCATAACCCGATCATCCATTCCCTCCACGAACTCAAATATATAATTTATTTTGAAATCAGACCTCAAATCGAGTTTCAAATCCCCAAAATTTGAAAATCCTAAGTTCTACCCAAAACACCCAATTTTTCCCATGAAAATCATTGATTTTGAGTTGAAATCATGTGAAAAGATGTTATAGATTAAAGAAAATGAGATAGAAATGAGTTACAATTGATTTGGAGAGGAACCTTTTTTTGGAAAATCGCCCAAGAGAGCTTAGGTTTTGAATGAGTTTGAAAAATGAAGAAACATGTGTCTAAGTCCAAATTAACTGGTCGCAGATGTCGCAATTGTTGTGAACCCCTTCAGGACTTGTTGCCTTCGTATTTGCGAGAAATCAGTCGCATTTGCGATAAAAGGGTCGCATTTGCGACCAAGGCCTACCCAGGCTAGGTTCGCATTTACGACGCCTGGGTCGTAATTCCCATGCCTCAGGACTTCGCAATTGCGAAGCCTGATCTCGCAATTACGAGGTCAAAGGCCTTAGCAAAAATACCAGATATCAGCAATCACTCCTAAGTCCAATTTCATTCTGTGGCCTATCCAAAACTCACCCGAGCCCTCGGGGCTCCAAAACAACCATGCACGCAAGTCCAAAAATATCATACGGACTTGCTCATACGATCAAATCATCAAAATAACATCAACAACTATGAATTAAACCTCAAATTCATGAAATCACTCAAGAACGTCAAAATTACTATTTTCTCAACTATAGGTTCGTTTTATACCAAACCAATTCCGATCTTTACGAAATTTTACAGATTCAACTTAATTATTATTTCAAACTTGTACCGGGCTCCGGAACCAAGACACGGGCCCGATACCTTCAAGAAAATGCATCAATTCACTTCTAAAAACCATTATATTTTCCAGAAAATAATTTTCTTTAAAAGTTCATTTCTCGGGCTTGGGAACTCGGAATTCGATTCCGGGCATACGCCCAAGTGCCATATTTTACTACGGACCCTATGAGACCGTCAGATCACAGGTCTGGGTCTGTTTACCAAGAATGTTGACCAAAGTCAACTTTATTCAATTTTAAGAGCCAATTTCCTTATTTTACTTGGTTTTCACATAAAAGCTTTCAAGAAACTCATCTGAACTGCGCACGCAAATTGAGGTGAGATAAAAAGAAGTTTTAAAGGCCTCAGAACACAGAATTTACTTTCAAAACGAGTGATGACCTTTTGGATCATCACACTCTGGTGCAAATTGGCTTAGAGTTGTCACATCTCCTTTTTCCGCCCCGGCGAGGGTGCATGGGGAGTTTTCTCCAATTGAAGGAAAGTCGAAACGGGATTTGTTTGTTTGTTTCAGAGTCGCCACTTGGGAATTTTAAGGCGTCCCAAGTCACCAATTTTAATCCCTGAATCGAGGAGAATATGACTCTGTTTATTATTCTGCGAATCAGAAATCCTGAGTAAGGAATTCTGTTAATCCGGAAGAAGGTGTTAGGCATTTCCGAATTCCGTGGTTCTAGCACGGTCGCTTAACTGTTTTTATTCTTGGCTTAATTATCTCGATTTTACATTTTTTATTGCATGATTTTGTTATCGCTTCTGTTTAGATTGTTTATAATTAAAGACCCTTCTTCGAATCGAATCACGCATACGTGTATCCGTTTTATATATTATATATATTTTAACGTGAAAAATCGTGTCACGCGTACGTATACACAATGATATTGATAATATAATAATTATTTTTTCGAATTTTGTTTTTATTATAAAAATAGACTTAAGTTCGAAATTGTGCTTAAAATAAAATTAAGAACGCCAGTCGCTCTTGTATGATTAAATAGCGAACTGCACATCTCGGGTTATATGAAATTAATTTGATATTCTCCGAAGTAACCCCTTTTTATTAAAAATTTGCTCGAAGTTGCGCGAACGCATAATCCGAATCGCCTTTAGAAGTATAATCAAGTCACGCGAACGCATCCTTAATTATGCAAATATTCTTGACAGTAATATAAATTCTCTACAAATGTTTATTGCATCCATCTATTTTTAAATGTAAGAGTCATGAGAAATCACTATTTGAGATGCCTCTAAATTCCTTGAAAAGAATTCACAATTCATTAAGTGTTGACCGCAAATTATATTTTTACGTGTGAATTATATTCCTCAAAAACCATGAGTTTAAAGAGTAAAATAAAAATAAAATAAACAACGTGTGATTAATACTACCATTTTTATTGTAAATACAATATTTATCTACCCAAAAAGCGAATTGCGTATAAAACTTAGGAAAACAATTGATTTAATAAACGAAGTAATATTTTTCGAAGAATTTTCATTGTTATATTTGGAGCAAACGCTATTTACACATTTTTTGACTTAAAATGTTACAATCTATAAATCCCATCCTTCTTTTACACCACTTGTTTTTAGTCCGAGGTTATAATTGTTTGGTTAATTTTGCTTACGAAGATTGAGTTTGAGATAAATAAACCAATTCTTATTCTCTGCCTATGCGAATATTTGCAAACACTAACTCTATATTTTGTAAAAAAAAAATCATTGACATTATTTCATACATTAAAAGAAATGAGTTGATCGCGTTCCTAAAATAACTAAGCCATTTGTTATTAAGAAAGAGAACTAATCTACAAATTGATTTAATAAGACGACATCACATATAACGTAAACATACATCATGACATGTTCGCAATATTCCAGCATTGTAATAGTAATGGATTATATTAATTTACCTTTCAACTATGGGTTATACACATAACCGTTATTACGCCATATACGAACAAAGTACGACTGACATCATCTAGTCTTAAACAAAATTGGATATTTGACAAAATAAGCTAGTAATGTAATTTCTGGGTATTTCCGTACTATTCTTTACTTAACTAACAATATCACAAGATTTAATTAATGGTCAACTTTCTGCCATGTTCCCTATCTCAACAATTCAAACAGTAAATGTCATCACTAGTCCTCAAAACATATATGATTATCGTGGAATTTATTACTCCAGAAGGTTAATTAGTTAACAGTTTATCATGTCAAGTATAATACTATATTAACCAACTAAAACAAAACTGAAACTTAAACTAATAAAATTTAAATGAGTAGAAGACATCCTTATAATTCCAAACTTCATTTACTTGTCATGTTGAAGCTTTTCATGACATGAATTTACAGATATGTACCTGATATTGGAAGCAAAAGAAAATGATGATGAGAATCAGCGGTAGTAATAACAATACAGCAACAACAATCCAGCAGCAGTAACAACCCAGGAACAGAGTTTGCAAACCAGTAGAACAGTAATCCCAAAAACAAAAGCTTCAAGCTTTGAATGAAACAACAACCATTAATACTAATTTCAAACAAAGAAAGAAAGCAGAAGATTTTTTAGTTTTTATTTTTATTTTGAAAGCTTAAATATTTTTCGGAATTTTCTTTCTCTTAAATGTTCAGCCCTTTTTTCTCTCTTCTATTTTTCTTCTCAGATTCGTTTCTCTTATCTGTGTTTTTGTTCTCTATATCTGTCTCTCTTGTATGTGTATCTCCTCTGTTCATTCTGATTTCAAGACTTCTTATAACCCATCCCATAAATCTTTCAATTAATTAAAATCAATACTTTTTCTCTACCCAACTCATTATCTTCCCACTCATCCCCATTAGATTAAATAAATATATCACACACCCCCCCCCCATTATATTTTGTCTCCCATGCCTAACATAAAATAATACAAGATTCCCCCCACTAAATTTTGTCTTGTCCCCCTTTATATTAAACAACTATATCACTACCCACCCCATTTCATTTTGTCCCCCATGCTTCATATAAACAATTACAAAATGTACAATTCCTAAACTACCCCTCCGACCCTATTGCAAATTACTATTTTACCCCCGAAAGTACTATAAATTAACAAACTAACCATCAGCTATAACACATCAATTAATCAAACTTAACCAAAATATAGACAATATGATTAATTTCTAACAATGTTCAAACAACAAATTTCATGAACATGATTTCTTCAACATTTCAACAACAAATCACATGAACATGATTTCTTCAACATTTCAACAACAAATCACATGAACACAAATTGAACAACAAAGAACAACTAAAATTTGATTGAACAATATTCTAGCAACAAACAATCCTATTTTCGGATTCAACAACAACAACAAACAAGTATATTTAGATTTCTAAATTCAATAATATTGAACTTAAAATCAACTACTCTAACAACATTACAACAAACAATTCCTATATTAAACTTAAACAAGATTATGAGACAAATTCAAGAAATAATCATAAATGATAAACAAGAAATCAAACTATACAAAATTCGGATTCAAGATCATCCAAACAAAGTATGAACATGAATGAATCTATTTTAACACAACAAACATGACGGATTAAAACGATTAAATCAACATTAATAATTTCTGGAAAATATATAACAACATGAAACAAATTGAAGAAATAATCAATTAAATTTCAATTTGAATCTAACAAACATCAAACTAACAAATTCTTACCTAAACAATAAAACAAACATGAAATAAACATGAAAAAAAATTAATTAATTTACCATTTGCATCTGAAAATTAAAATCAACAAAACACATGAACAAACTAGAAAATTATTTCAAACGATAGACATGAACAAAGCAAGAATTGAATTCTTTAACGATTTTGGATCCGAAAAATATCAAACAAAAATATGGACAAAAATAAAACTCAAAAACAACTAACCGGAGATTAATCAACGACGAACTTTGATTGTAAACAAATCTGTCCGAGCCTCGACCAAAGCTCGAACGAAGGACGACGAAGACGAAGAAGAAGTAGAAGCAGCCCGCAGCTTCTGCCGCGACGAGCAGCAGCAGTTCGTCGACGGAGGAAGCAGGCAGGTTGTTTCGACGATGGATTGTTTTAAGCATTCTTTTGAAGGAGACGCAGCTGGTCGACGGACAACGAACAAAAATCAACAACTGGACGCAGTTGAAACAAGCTGCGAATGGAGATGCATCAACACTATTTGGAGCAGCCATGGCTGCTCGTCGCAGCTGGACACGACAACAGTAGTGACACGGAAGGGGATGCTCAACCTTGCATCAGTGAAGCAGTAGCATCAGCTGGGGAGGTGGAGGAGGCGATGGATGCTGGACGAAGAAGAAGAAATAACGAAGGTGTTCGGCGAAGGGGTCATCGCTTGGTTTGAAGGAGACGGAGGCAACGGGGTCGTAGCAGCCATGAACGGCTGCTGCGTGCACTGTGTGTGTGCAGTGAGGGTGAGGAGGATGGAGGGGCAGCCATTGATGTGTGCTTGAGGAAGCTTGAGGAAGAAGAAGAAGATAGGAGGGGGGGCGGATGGTTTAGCAAATTTTTAGGGTTTTCTTCATTTTTTCTTTTTGTTTTGTGTTGTTTGTAAGATAATAGGGGTGTTGGGTTATGGACTGGGTCGACCCAGTTCGAAATGGACTGGGTCGTAGGGAAGATTGGGCCATTTTTTGGGCTTGTGGATTGAATTTGAAGAAGAGGCCCAATTCTGACTTTCTTTATATTTTTGCTTTGTTTTCTTCTTTTATTTCTTTAAAACTAAATTATAAAAATACTTAAACTATTATTAAGAATTAAATTAAGTTATAAAAGCGCAAATTAACTCCCAATAACAATTAACGCACAATTAAGTAATAATTAAGCATAAAATTGTATATTTGGATATTAAATGCTAAAAATGCAAACGATGCCTATTTTTGTAATTTTTAATTTTTGTAAAACAAATTTAATTACTAACAATTGTAGAATTAAATCCTACATGCAAAATGCGACATATTTTTGTATTTTTTATTAATTTAGCAAATAAACATGCATAGACAAATACAAATAATTATTCAAAATATCACAAAATTGCACACCAAAGAAAAATCATTTTATTTTTGAATTTTTTGGGAGTAATTCTCATATTGGGCAAAAATCACGTGCTTACAGCTGCCCCTCTTTGCCCGAAGACACGAAGGGTTTTCGTGCAAAGATAAAGCGAGCGATTTTTTGCCCATCCGAGTACTCCGTGTGAAGCATTTTTTTTTTTGAAAAAGATTTGACCGAACCTTTGCTTCAAAGGTTTCCTACATATCCTGGGCTAAACAGGAATCAGGTCAATGTAGTTCGGGAAATTTTGGTAGCTGGGACTACCGTGGGACTGCATTGTTACTGTTGTTGCATGCTATTACCACTGCTTACCGATCTCCTTGTTACACCATGCTTAAAAGAAAACAAGAAGCTAGGCTAGAGTACAATTTGTTTTTGTTGCCTTGCTTCCTTGTCTGCTTGCATTTCTTCCGGTGCTTTTCTTCTTTTGACACATGTACTTGAGTTTGTACTGTGACCTCTTGTTGCAACCTTCTGTTTCCCGGTGCCGGGGAATTTTATTGTTTCCTGCTGGGGATTCCTATTGTAACCCTCTATTTTATTGTCCTCTGACTTGATCTTGAAATGTATGCCTCTGTTATCTGGGCGGGCTCCCAACTTCAATACTTGAAAATTAAAGACTTGAAATGTATGCCTCTGTTATCTGGGCGGGCTCCCAACTTCAATGCTTGAAATGTAAAGACTGAAATGTATGCCTCTGTTGTCTGGGCGGGCTCCCAACTTCGACGCTTGAAATATAAAGACTGAAATGTATGCCTCTGTTATCTGGGCGGGCTCCCAACTTCAATGCTTGAAATGTAAAGACTGAATGTATGCCTCTGTTCTATGGGCGGGCTCCCAACTTCAACAACTGAAATGTAAAGACTGAAATGTATGCCTCTGTTATCTGGGCGGGCTCCCAACATCAACAACAACTTTTAAAAATAAGCGTCATTCCTCTCTTCAGGCGGGCTCCTGACTTCAACAACAACTTTGAAAATAATCGTCATTCCTCTCTTCAGGCGGGCTCCTGACTTCAACCAATACATCGCCATTCCTTTCTTTAGGTTGGCAAGATTTCAACAACTTTTAAAAATGCCTTTCCTCTCTTCAGGCGGGCTCCTGACTTCAACAACAACTTTGAAAATAATCGCCATTCCTCTCTTCAGGCGGGCTCCTGACTTCAACCAATACATCGCCATTCCTTTCTTTAGGTTGGCAAGATTTCAACAACTTTTAAAAACGCCTTTCCTCTCTTCAGGCGGGCTCCTGACTTCAACAACAACTTTGAAAATAATCGTCATTCCTCTCTTCAGGCGGGCTCCTGACTTCAACCAATACATCGCCATTCCTTTCTTTAGGTTGGCAAGATTTCAACAACTTTTAAAAACGCCTTTCCTCTCTTCAGGCGGGCTCCTGACTTCAACAACAACTTTGAAAATAATCGCCATTCCTCTCTTCAGGCGGGCTCCTGACTTCAACCAATACATCGCCATTCCTTTCTTTAGGTTGGCAAGATTTCAACAACTTTTAAAAACGCCTTTCCTCTCTTCAGGCGGGCTCCTGACTTCAACAACAACTTTGAAAATAATCGCCATTCCTCTCTTCAGGCGGGCTCCTGACTTCAACCCATACATCGCCATTCCTTTCTTTAGGTTGGCAAGATTTCAACAACTTTTAAAAACGCCTTTCCTCTCTTCAGGCGGGCTCCTGACTTCAACAACAACTTTGAAAATAATCGCCATTCCTCTCTTCAGGCGGGCTCCTGACTTCAACAACAACTTTGAAAATAATCGACATTCCTCTCTTCAGGCGGGCTCCTGACTTCAACCAATACATCGCCATTCCTTTCTTTAGGTTGGCAAGATTTCAACAACTTTTAAAAACGCCTTTCCTCTCTTCAGGCGGGCTCCTGACTTCAACAACAACTTTGAAAATAATCGTCATTCCTCTCTTCAGGCGGGCTCCTGACTTCAACCCATACATCGCCATTCCTTTCTTTAGGTTGACAAGATTTCAACAACTTTTAAAAACGCCTTTCCTCTCTTCAGGCGGGCTCCTGACTTCAACAACAACTTTGAAAATAATCGTCATTCCTCTCTTCAGGCGGGCTCCTGACTTCAACCAATACATCGCCATTCCTTTCTTTAGGTTGGCAAGATTTCAACAACTATTAAAAACGCCTTTCCTCTCTTCAGGCGGGCTCCTGACTTCAACAACAACTTTGAAAATAATCGTCATTCCTCTCTTCAGGCGGGCTCCTGACTTCAACCGATAAATCGCCATTCTATTCTTCAGGGGGCTCCTGACTTCAACCATTTTTTTTTCAAAAGTGCCATTATTTCAACCAATGAATCGCCATTCTATTCTTCAGGGGGGCTCCTGACTTCAACCATTTTTTCAAAAAGTGCCATTCCTTTCTTTGGCTGACACGATTTTAACAACCCTTTTTTTTAAAAATGCCTTTCCTTTCTTTAGGCGGGCTCCTGATTTCAACCAATAAATCGTCATTCTATTCTTCTGGGGGGGCTCCTGACTTCAACCATTTTTTCAAAAGTGCCATTCCTTTCTTTGGCTGGCACGATTTTAACAACCCTTTTTTTAAAAAATGCCTTTCCTTTCTTCAGGCGGGCTCCTGATTTCAACCAATAAATCACCATTCTATTCTTCAGGGGGGCTCCTGACTTCAACCATTTTTTTTCAATTCAAACTTCTTCTGTTTTTCAAATTATCCTAGGAGAAAATTCATCAGACTAGATTTTGATCCTAGGAGAAGATTCATCCTACTAAGATTTTATTATATTATCTTGGGAGAAAATTTTCATCAGACTAAGATTTTGACTCTAGGAGATAAATCGTCAGACTAGGTCCATTTTGTTGTGATCTTAGGAGAAAGATTTATCGGACTAAGATTTTATTATATTATCTTGGGAGAAAAATTTCATCAGACCAAGATTTTGACTCTAGGAGATAAATCATCAGACTAGGTCCATTTTGTTGTGATCTTAGGAGAAAGATTCATCCGACTAAGATTTTATTATATTATCTTGGGAGAAAAATTTCATCAGACCAAGATTTTGACTCTAGGAGATAAATCATCAGACTAGGTCCATTTTGTTGTGATCTTAGGAGAAAGATTCATCCGACTAAGATTTTATTATATTATCTTGGGAGAAAAATTTCATCAGACCAAGATTTTGACTCTAGGAGATAAATCATCAGACTAGGTCCATTTTGTTGTGATCTTAGGAGAAAGATTCATCCGACTAAGATTTTATTATATTATCTTGGGAGAAAATTTTCATCAGACCAAGATTTTGACTCTAGGAGATAAATCATCAGACTAGGTCCATTTTGTTGTGATCTTAGGAGAAAGATTCATCCGACTAAGATTTTATTATATTATCTTGGGAGAAAATTTTCATCAGACCAAGATTTCTATCTTAGGAGAAAATTCATCGGACTAAGATTTGATATCTTATCTTGGGAGAAAAATTTCATCGGACCAAGATTGTATCGGGAGGGAAGTTCATCAGATTAGGACTTTTTATCCTAAGAGAAGATCAATGATTTGAGAAACTTACCTTCGTAATTTCTTCTTTTCTTTTCTCCTTCCTTCGCTCTGCTTTGTTCTTGCTTGCTGGGGATAATACCACTGTGGGAGTCTCCTTTCTTCCCCTCCTTCAAATTCAATTTTTTTTTCAGAATTTATTTTCTCTCAACACTGTTGGGGATAAAAGTGTTATCTTCTTGGGATAACGTTGTTGAGGATAACGCTGCTGGGGAATTTTATCCCTTCAAATCGATGCTTCATTCTTCTGGAAGCTACTGGGGATGATAATGTCTTTTGTTTTTCTGAGCACAAGTGTCATCCCTTTGTTATGTCTGCTGGGGAACAACTTCTCCATTGAAACTTATTATATTGGGGGTAAAACTGGTTCAAAGACTACTTCCCTTGAGACTGGTGCTATATTTATTCTACCCCGAATGGGTATCTGACTTCCAGAAAATTATCCAAATGAAAGGAAAATTTTCTGCCCCAGTTTGACAGTCTCCCTTATGGCATGCATTTATGTAATCAATGTCATTTCCTTTATCTGTTTCAAATTAAACAAAATTTGTTAGTTTAAAACACGGTGGTTGGTTGTGATACTCCTACTGGGGATGACTTTCCCTTTCTCCTTCCTTGCTCTGCGTTCCACAACTTGTTGGGGATGATATTATTTGTTGGGAATGATCCCTTTTGCTGGGGATATCCCTCTTCTTTTGTGGCACAGCTCGGTAACTGGCATTTCCCTAACCTTTTAGTCTCATATGAATTTCCCAAATCATGCTCATTGCTCTCCTTGATTTGTCCACGGGCTTTGGCCTTGAGGTTTAATAACCTTTGATTTCGGCAAGGATATCCCTCTTGACACTCGTCAATCCTTTTGTCAATTCCCTTTTGCTGGGGATATCTTTCTTGACACTGGCCTTGTGCTTGTTCCTTGCTGACTATACCACTTGGATGTACTAGTCAGATCTTATCTTGGAAAGCTGATGGTCTACTTTGAAGTCATTTCCCACTGGTCTTGACCAAACAGACTCTACTGGGGAAATTTCTATGAAAGGAAAAGATAAAAGGGAACAGAATAAAAGACAAAGGAAAAAATGACTCTTTAACAAAAGAAACTATAAATAAAAACCTATCAAACGAAAACACTGACTCTAATGGTCATGACATGCATATGTGGCCTATCCTTCGTCATCAATCGTCTTTCGAGGTCTTCCCTTGACTATCCCCCATCTGATTCCCAATCTTATTCGACTTGTAGTGCCCGAAGGGTTTTCACTATCAAGCCTCTCTCATTTTGGTTTTTCTCTCAGCTTGCGTCGCCTTATGGTGTCTGTGAAGGTTTTCACCGATAAGACTCTCTCATTTATATCACTTTCCAGCTGGGGATTTGGAGTGTTGTTGGTATGACTCTCTCTGCTGGAGATTAGAGTCCTTTCTGTTGTGGAACAGAGTGTTATGTTCACCGGTAAGACTCTCATTTGTCTGACTTGGCATCTTTTGCAGACTGGTCAGAAGGTCTTTCTTTGGACCGTAATGTGGGTTTTTTGGATAGGCTTAGAAAGAAAGGGTATTAAAGGCTCAAAAACAAATCAAATTTGGGGTTCAAAATTACAACCTTCGAAATCATATTTGTTTACAACAAGCGCAACCTTTGCCCCAGTTTCTTGCTTGGGGATTATTTATTTATTATATATATTTTTTAAATTTTTTTATTACACTATGCATATTACGCATGTTATGCGCACTATGCACCCTATGACCGAGCCGTGAAGCGCCTACGTATCCTCTTTGAGGAATCAGGTCAAACGTAGTTCCCAATTCCTCTGTTTTCTTCTGACTTTCTTTTGTTTTTTGTTATCAATTTCCTTTTTTTCGTTTTTTTTTTTTGTTGATTTTGTTTTACCTTCCAGGCTCATATTTCCTAGTCGTTGCTATTGATTCCAAACGAGGGGTATGAAAGAAAATAAATAAGGCTCAAAGGGGGGTAACGAAGGATAAAGTGTTTAGATAGCAGAACAAAATGCCTTCGTCATTCCAGTCTTCAAAACATGCCAAGTGCAAACAACACAATTGATCATAGATTTATAGTCTCTTCCGATGGTGCTGGACTTGACAATTATGTTAAACACTTGCTTTTTCATTTGTCATTTCTAAAGCACTACAGGGCGACACTCTCACTCTTATGAACGACCCTCGTGCCAATTTAGTGAATCTTGCATTTAACGGTTTTCTTTATGTTTTACTTGCCCCAGTTCCACATGACTCGGGCTCCAAATAATCTCAAACCGTTCTTATTTCCTTTAAATGCTTTGATCACCTTCCCAGGGTTTTATGATTAACTTTAAAGACTAGGCCCAAACTATGTGTGCATGTCATGTCACTAGAATCAGCGTTGGATAAAAAATGATAAAAGGACTAAACAAAAAAATGACTAGAAACAATAAAAGACCGGCTTTTGTATTAGACTACCGGCGAAATGATTTGAATAATAAAACAAACAAAACGACCAGAATAAAATCCTAACACAGCCTTGACAAAACTTAAACAAATTGATATGACAAACTGGAAAGATAAGAAGGTTTGACACAAGACAATATTCGGATTACAACCCTAAGAATAATCCGGACAACAGAAATGACAACAAAATAAGACACCACCAGCTTCTCTCTTGCTAACCAAGGAACGGAGCGTCCTCCCATTTTATCACAATTGGCATCTTAGCCACTAAGCTTTGCATTAGTATTGCCAAGACCATTATCAGCTTCCACATCATCAACCTCCGTCAACAAGTTCTTGATAGGGTTCGAGTGCTCCATGTCACTGTTATCGATCACAATCCGCCCTTCTTGGATCATTTTCTCTACTTCCTTTTTCAAATTACGACAACTCTCAATGTTGTGCCCTATGACATTGGAGTGGTACGTGCATCGCGCTGCCGGATCAAAGTTTCTTGCATGTGGATCTGGAGTATATGCGGGGAGCGGCTCAATCAAGCCAGCATGCTTTAGCCTTTCAAACAGACTTGCATAAGATACTCCGATAGGGGTGAGAGCCTTTCCTCGTTTCAGCAACCTTTCGTTCCTAAATGCTTGATTGGGCCGGAAACCTGATCCAGGGGGCTTCCGGTAGGCTTGTGAGGGTGGATAGGCCTTCTGTGGAGCTGGGTATTTGGAAAGTGAAGCCCGTCTTTGGGAATCTCGTGGAGAGAAGTAGCATTGGGGAGGGGAGTAGCGTGGACGAGTGATGGAGCTACTCGGGTAGCTAGGAAAGCTGTCATAAGTGGGTTGGGATGGAGAGTATGGGGGATGGGTAATGCCAGAGTTTGAAAAGCTTGGCGGTGGTGGGGGTGGTGCTTTCCCAGTTATCCATGCCTGATACATGTCTGCCACATGTTGTCTCAGCATTTTCACTTCTTCTACCAACCCGTTGTTCTGTTCGACCAATTGTTGTCGGTCATCAGTACCGACCCACCCTGTTCTGAGGTTCTGTGTCATTTGCTTTGCAGGGAGGAGTTACCACAACCAACCACTGTTCTATATATGAACACAGCAAAGGGAAGCCATCACGTTAGTGTCAGGGCATTTGACAGATTATCATATATTAGAGATGCAATGCACCTAAGCAGTTAAACCGTTCTATCAGAGATGCGATGCACTTGCGCTTTCCTTTATTTTTCTTTCTTCCCTTTTTTTCAGTGGTGGTCGAATCTTATGGAGATTGCCTACGTATCATGACCCCGCATGAATCAGACCTTGCGTAGTTCGGACCAATAAAAGATAAACAATACTAATCATTTTTTCAATTTTCATGTTAAAATAAACTGAAAAATCAAACAACCCACATATTCTAATTAAAGATTTATAACCTTAAAACAAAAAGGCCAGCTTCCTTTCCCCGTTTGACAAATGCAACCAAACGGTTATTTTTGCAAATGTGGCCCCTTCCAAATTTTGAGGCTGGAGAGGATTATTTTATGACATTTTACACACTTGTCCTTTCTTTTACGAAAATAGCCTTTCGACAACTGAAAGATACTCTGAGGCTATTTCGGCAAGAACGATTTATGACGCGGCCGAAGCTGGCTCGGCTTATTTTGACCAAAAATCTAAACGGTATTCATCTGACCGTTGACTCTTTGTTTTTTTTTGTTTTTCAAATTACAATAAAAACCAGGTGTTGCAACACGTCCCTTCAGCGCCTCGGGGACGGAGATTTTTTTAAGGCTGTGTGGGTCAACTGAAACAAATTTTTAAAAAATGACCCAAAGGTGGCTGTTTATGCAAAGTCAGCCTTCCGGCGTCCCTTTCGGGAACATTCGGCTATGTCTTGATAAAACAGCGTCACCCGACTTCTTTATGACAAAATTAAAATTTGACATATTTTTTGGCTATTTTTTAGCAAAAAGGGGGGTTGGACCCGATGAGGGTTGCCTACGTATCTCACATCCGGTGAGAATCAAACCCGCATAGTTCGGGCCAATTAACCGAACTATTTTAAAACATGATTTTTTTTTCAGCAACAAATAACAAAACCACTTTCAAAGCACGACTCTTTTCATTTTCATTTTGAATTTTTCAGAAACAAATAAATAAAACTATTTTAAAAGTAAGACTCTTTTTCATTGTCATTTTCAGGGGAAGACAAATTATTTTCCTTTTTATATTTTTTTTTTTAAAAAAAATAAGACAGAATAACGACTCTTTTTTTCTATTTTTCCTTTGCTTTTTAGTAAAACAAACTAATAAAACATTTTTTTTTCATTTTCTCGAAATTTCGGCAGAGTTTTGACAATATTTAGGCATTGGATTTTTTTTCAAAAATAAACAGTCAATTCCCTAACCGCTATTTCTTTTTCTTTTTTTTTTCTTTTTTTTTTCAATTTCAAAATATTATTCCTGACATTCAAAAGTCAGTCAACACACAAGTGCGAATCAAATAAATGCGCAAATAGTAGCAAGTAAGATCCATCAGGATGGTCATTTTCATTTTTTGGTACACCTGTCCTAGACAGACCCAACCCATGTGTTGAGCCTCCAAAGTCAAATGCACGTGATGCAAACAAACGTTCCTACTAGGGATCCGACATGTAGCTGAGTTATTCTAAGTGAAAAACCTGAGGCATATTGTTCTAGCCCTGGCTTACCCAAGTGGACAGCTTGAGCCGAAATGGGGGCAACGTACCGGGAGCACGAAAGTCTGCCCGGCCTAGTTACTTGTCCCAACTTCGTCTTATTTGGTATGACTTCTAACAGAAAGGTGGGTCACGCGCACGTGTACACCATAAATTCAGAAGACTCAGAAAGAAGAAGGGTTTCGTAGCAGTTTTATATACACAATTCAAATAATATTAAAGCGGTAAAAGCATCATTTAGCACATTAAGCATATATCATGTAAAAATCAGATAATAAATAAAGCCAACTATAGCAGTTATTTTAAGCTCGAATTCTTGAACCCTGAACCAGAGATTCTGGGTAAAGTTCCCCAGCAGAGTCGCCAGAGCTGTCACACCTCCTTTTTCCGCGCCCGCGAGGGTGCGTAGGGAGTTTTCTCCAATTGAAGGACAGTCGAAACGGGATTTGTTTGTTTGTTTCAGAGTCGCCACTTGGGAATTTTAAGGCGTCCCAAGTCACCAATTTTAATCCCTGAATCGAGGAGAATATGACTCTGTTTATTATTCTGCGAATCAGAAATCCTGAGTAAGGAATTCTGTTAATCCGGAAGAAGGTATTAGGCATTTCCGAATTCCGTGGTTCTAGCACGGTCGCTTAACTGTTTTTATTCTTGGCTTAATTATCTCGATTTTACATTTTTTATTGCATGATTTTGTTATCGCTTCTGTTTAGATTGTTTATAATTAAAGACCCTTCTTCGAATCGAATCACGCATACGTGTATCCGTTTTATATATTATATATATTTTAACGTGAAAAATCGTGTCACGCGTACGTATACACAATGATATTGATAATATAATAATTATTTTTTCGAAATTTTTTTTTATTATTAAAATAGACTTAAGTTCGAAATTGTGCTTAAAATAAAATTAAGAACGCCCGTCGCTCTTGTATGATTAAATAGCGAACTGCACATCTCGGGTTATATGAAATTAATTTGATATTCTCCGAAGAACCCCCTTTTTATTAAATGTTTGCTCAAAGTTGCGCGAACGCATAATCCGAATTGCCTTTAGAAATATAATCAGGTCACGCGAACATATCCCTAATCGCACAAGATATTGTTGATGGTAGTATAAATTTTCCACAAATTGTTTGTTACATCCATACATTTTTATGTGGAAGTCATGAGAAATCACTATTTGAGATGCCTCTAAATTCCTTGAAAAGAATTCACAATTCATTAAGTGTTGACCGCAAATTATATTTTTACGTATGAATTATATTCCTCAAAAACCATTCGAGTTTAAAGAGTAAAAAAAATAAAATAAACAACGTGTGATTAATACTACCATTTTTATTGTAACTACAATATTTATCTACCCAAAAAGCGAATTGCGTATAAAACTTAGGAAAACAATTGATTTAATAAACGAAGTAATATTTTTCGAAGAATTTTCATTGTTATATTTGGCGCAAACGCTATTTACACATTTTTTGACTTAAAATGTTACAATCTATAAAACCCATCCTTCTTTTACACCACTTGTTTTTAGTCCGAGGTTATAATTGTTTGGTTAATTTTGCTTACGAAGATTGAGTTTGAGATAAATAAACCAATTCTTATTCTCTGCCTATGCGAATATTTGCAAACACTAACTCTATATTTTGTAAAAAAAAATCATTGACATTATTTCATACATTAAAAGAAATGAGTTGATCGCGTTCCTAAAATAACTAAGTCATTTGTTATTAAGAAAGAGAACTAATCTACCAATTGATTTAATACGACGACATCACATATAACGTAAACATACATCATGACATGTTCGCAATATTCCAGCATTGTAATAGTAATGGATTATATTAATTCACCTTTCAACTATGGGTTATACACATAACCGTTATTACGCCATATACGAACAAAGTACGACTGACATCATCTAGTCTTAAACAAAATTGGATATTTGACAAAATAAGCTAGTAATGTAATTTCTGGGTATTTCCGTACTATTCTTTACTTAACTAACAATATCACAAGATTTAATTAATGGTCAACTTTCTGCCATGTTCCCTATCTCAACAATTCAAACAGTAAATGTCATCACTAGTCCTCAAAACATATATGATTATCGTGGAATTTATTACTCCAGAAGGTTAATTAGTTAACAGTTTATCATGTCAAGTATAATACTATATTAACCAACTTAAAACAAAACTGAAACTTAAACTAATAAAATTTAAATGAGTAGAAGACATCCTTATAATTCCAAACTTCATTTACTTGTCATGTTGAAGCTTTTCATGACATGAATTTACAGATATGTACCTGATATTGGAAGCAAAAGAAAATGATGATGAGAATCAGCGGTAGTAATAACAATACAGCAACAACAATCCAGCAGCAGTAACAACTCAGGAACAGAGTTTGCAAACCAGTAGAACAGTAATCCCAAAAACAAAAGCTTCAAGCTTTGAATGAAACAACAACCATTAATACTAATTTCAAACAAAGAAAGAAAGCAAAAGATTTTTTAGTTTTTATTTTAATTTTGAAAGCTTAAATGTTTTTCGGAATTTTCTTTCTCTTAAATGTTCAGCCCTTTTTTCTCTCTTCTATTTTTCTTCTCAGATTCGTTTCTCTTATCTGTGTTTTTTTTCTCTATATCTGTCTCTCTTGTATCTGTATCTCCTCTGTTCATTCTGATTTCAAGACTTCTTATAACCCATCCCATAAATCTTTCAATTAATTAAAATCAATACTTTTTCTCTACCCAACCCATTATCTTCTCACTCATCCCCATTACATTAAATAAATATATCACACCCCCCATTATATTTTATCTCTCATGCCTAACATAAAATAATACAAGATTCCCCCCACTAAATTTTGTCTTGTCCCCCCTTTATATTAAACAACTATATCACAACCCACCCCATTTCATTTTGTCCCCCATGCTTCATATAAACAATTACAAAATGTACAATTCCTAAACTACCCCTCCGACCCTATTGCAAATTACTATTTTACCCCCGAAAGTACTATAAATTAACAAACTAACCATCAGCTATAACACATCAATTAATCAAACTTAACCAAAATATAGACAATATGATTAATTTCTAACAATGTTCAAACAACAAATTTCATGAACATGATTTCTTCAGCATTTCAACAACAAATCACATGAACATGATTTCTTCAACATTTCAACAACAAATCACATGAACACAAATTGAACAACAAAGAACAACTAAAATTTGATTGAACAATATTCTAGCAACAAACAATCCTATTTTCGGATTCAACAACAACAACAAACAAGTATATTTAGATTTCTAAATTCAATAATATTGAACTTAAAATCAACTACTCTAACAACATTACAACAAACAATTCCTATATTAAACTTAAACAAGATTATGAGACAAATTCAAGAAATAATCATAAATGATAAACAAGAAATCAAACTATACAAAATTCGGATTCAAGATCATCCAAACAAAGTATGAACATGAATGAATCTATTTTAACACAACAAACATGACGGATTAAAACGATTAAATCAATATATTTCCTTTAACACAACTAAATTCTTTTTAGACAAATAACAAGATCGACGAATAGTTGATTAAATTTCAATTTGAATCTAACAAACATCAAACTAACAAATACTTACTTAAACAATAATACAAACATGAAATAAACATGAAAACAACTAATTAAACTTCTATTTTGAAATCTGAAAATTAATTTTAACAAAGCACATGAACATGAACAAACTAGAAAAATAATTTCAACGATGAACAACGAACAAAACAAGAATTGAATTCTTTAACGATTTTGGATCCGGAAAATATCAAACAAAAATATGGACAAAAATAAAACTCAAAAACAACTAACCGGAGATGAATCAACGACGAACTTTGATTGTAAACAAATCTGTCCAAGCCTCGACCAAAGCTCGAACGAAGGACGACGAAGACGAAGAAGAAGTAGAAGCAGCGGCGGAGGAAGGAGGAGCAGCGGCAGCGTCGCGGACAGCCATGGCTGCTCGTCGCAGCTGGACACGGGCAGCAGCTGGTCGTCTACTGCTGCTGCGTTCAGCAGCTTATGGAGAAAATGGAGCAGCAGTTCGGGAAGCCATGGACGACGCAGAGGCAGCAAGAAAAAGCAACAAACATGGCGATGGGTTGACGACGAAGACGCAGCCATGGACGAGCCTTTTGAGCTTGACATGGAGAAGATGGGCTTCTTGGTGGTGTGTGCGCTTGTGTCGAAGGAGATTAAGCTGCTGGAGCTTAGCCATGGCAGCCATGGATGTGTGTTTTAGAGTTTGGAGAAGAAAGAAGAAAAGAAGAAGAAGAATGATAGGGGGGGCGGGCACTGTGTGTGTGCATTGAGGGTGAGGAGGATGGAGGGGCAGCCATTGATGTGTGCTTGAGGAAGCTTGAGGAAGAAGAAGAAGATAGGAGGGGGGGCGGATGGTTTAGCAAATTTTTAGGGTTTTCTTCATTTTTTCTTTTTGTTTTGTGTTGTTTGTAAGATAATAGGGGTGTTGGGTTATGGACTGGGTCGACCCAGTTCGAAATGGACTGGGTCGTAGGGAAGATTGGGCCATTTTTTGGGCCTATGGCTTGAAATTGAAGAAGAGGCCCAATTCTGACTTTCTTTATATTTTTGCTTTGTTTTCTTCTTTTATTTCTTTAAAACTAAATTATAAAAATACTTAAACTATTATTAAGAATTAAATTAAGTTATAAAAGCGCAAATTAACTCCCAATAACAATTAACGCACAATTAAGTAATAATTAAGCATAAAATTGTATATTTGGATATTAAATGCTAAAAATGCAAACGATGCCTATTTTTGTAATTTTTAATTTTTGTAAAACAAATTTAATTACTAACAATTGTAGAATTAAATCCTACATGCAAAATGCGACATATTTTTGTATTTTTTATTAATTTAGCAAATAAACATGCACAGACAAATACAAATAATTATTCAAAATATCACAAAATTGCACACCAAAGAAAAATCATTTTATTTTTGAATTTTTTGGGAGTAATTCTCATATTGGGCAAAAATCACGTGCTTACAAGAGTCAAATATGTTTTTAAGGGAAAATTGTTTTTAAATGGTGGCTTCGCAGACCAGGTTATATGTAAGTGGCGACTTTGAGAAAATCCCTTTTAAACAAATGTTTTGTTACTTTCTAATTGAAAAATGATTTCTGAGCTTTACAAATCTTTTTATTATTTTTAAGAGGGCTAAGTGAGGTAAAAAAAGGAGTGTGACAATTTTGGTTAGAATTTCATATTGAAACTCGTAGAAGAAGACATAAATATATAATATATATATATATATATTTATATTTTGGGGGTAGAAACGACATACAAAATATATACAATTAACATAATTGTATACAAGTATACATAAATTATAGCTTTTGACCAAATTCTGCACACACAAAAATATATTTAAGTTGTAGATAAATTATAAATTTTTACTAAATTTTGTATAAAGTTTGTAAAAAAACTTTGGTTACTTTCTATAAATAGGAAACTTAGATATATCGGGTAAATAAGTTTAAAGTTTTATATATATATATAAAATTAGCTTATTTTGAAAAGTATTTTTTTTCAAAAATGATTTTCAAGAAAGTCCTATTGATAAGAAAAATTTATATTTGGCTAATTAATTTGAAAGTACTTTGAGCAACAATTAATGCTTGACCAACTTTAAAAAAGTACTTCTAAGTATTTTTTTTTAAAAGTGTTTTTAAAAAAATAATTTTGGGGAGAAATTACTTTTTTGGCTTCTCTAAAAAAGGTGTTTTGCTCTACTTCAAAGCATTTTTTTCTTGAAAAAAACTCGGTCAAACACCTTAACTTTGGAAAAATATATTTTTGACCGGAAAAGCACTTTTGGTAAAATAAAAAAATAAAAAGAAGCTTGGCCAAAGTGTAACGACCCCACTTGTTGTTTTAAGAATTAATGCCCCATTCAGCAACTTAAGATCCCGAGCAACTTCTTAATACGTATTATGATTTGCGTGTGAGGTCGAGTTTGATTTTCGGAAGATTCAGAATTAAATTGAAAGAACAATTCTGATTTTTGAAGGTTAAATGAAAAACATTGACCAGAGTTAGATTGTTAAGAAAACGAATCTGGAATGGAGTTTTGATGATTCCAATAGCTTCATATGGTAATTTCAGACTTAGTCCTATGCCTAAAATTGGATTTGGAGATCCGTAGAATAAATTGAAGCAATTTGGCGAAAGTTGGAAAAATAGAATTCAGAAGTTTGACCGAGAGTTGACTTTTTGATATTTGGGTCGGAATCTGATTCTGAAAATTGGAACAGATCCGTTATATCATTTATGACTTGTGTGCAAATTTGAGGTCAATCGGACTTGATTCGATAGGTTTCGGCATTAAATGTAGAAGTTGAAATTTCTTAGTTTCATTAGGCTTGAACTGGAGTGTGATTCGTGTTTTTGCGTTGTTTGATGTAATTTGAGACCTCGACTAAGTCCATAATATGTTTTGAGACTTGTTGGTGTGTTCGAAAGGGGTCTCGAGGGACTCGGGTGAGTTTCGGAGTGGTTTCGGATTATTTTTAATTGTTGTTTTTGACAGTAGTGTTTGAAATTTCTGATGCGCAGAGCTGACTTTGAAAGCTTAAATCTCGAAATCTATAAGGAATCTGGAAATTATCAAAACATGAAAGTTGTAGCCCTTTAATTCTAGTTTCCAGAATAATAAAACATTCATCATTTGGACATTACTAAAGAAAGTTATGATCAATTGACTAAAGCCTGGTACTACAGTTTTCACTGCAATTTCTGGTTGGAAATAAGTTGAAGTAGGTCGCATTTTAAAGATGCGACCTACCTGGGCAGAAGCTATATTTTGGGGTTTCGGCCATTTTAACATATTTGGAGCTACGGAGCTCGGATTGAAGCAATTTTTGAGGTGATTTTTACCATATGAATTGGGGTAAGTGTTCTATATCCAAAAGTGATTATACTTCATGATTCCATGGTTATTTTCATCAATTATTAGTGAATCAAATAAAAGAAATTGGAGAAATTCGTAAAACATTTCAAAAACGAAATATAAGATTTGGAGGTCGATTCATTATTGGAATTTGATAAAATTGGTATGGTTAAACTCGTATTGGAATGGGTGTTCGAATTTCGTTAAAATTATGTCGGTTTCTAAGAGGCGGGTCCCTCGTTGACTTTTGATTGACTTTTTAATGTGAAATTTTAAGTCGTCATTTTATTATCCAGAATTATTTTTGATGAATTTTAATGAAGTTATACAATTAATTTGAAAAGATTTGAGCTATTTGGAGGTCAATACAAGAAAGAAGGCTATTTTGGAATATCAGTCTAACTCCGTAAAGGTAAGTATATTGCCTAACCTTGAGTGGGGGAATTACCCCTTAGGCATTGAGTTGTATGTGCCATTTGTGTAATGTGAAAGTCGTGCACGCGAGGTGACAAGTACGTACTGGGTTTACGATGATGTTACGCCCCACAGTATTATATTACGATGATATTACGCGATGTAGTATTATACGTAAAATTGTCGTAAGATAATTGACCTCAGTTCAAGGACAAGATTATTTGGAGATTATAAGCATTATGCTATTTCAAACAAGTGATGAGTAAATTCGTGAAGGTGAGAGGGTCAACAAATCAAAAAAATAATTTTTTGTCGAAGTTTGATATTTTGGGATAAAATAAGGCCCGAGCTAAAATACCTGGTACTTATGAACTAGTACCATACAAGGTACCACATGACCATGATAGTAAGGTGTATAAGGTATGTTAAAAATTAGTAGTATTTTACGTAATTTGAGATATGTCACGACCCTAAACCAGGACCCGGTCATGATGGCGCCTTTTGTGAAGACAAGGTCAGCCGACACATTCCCATTTCAATTTTAAGCAATTTAAAACAATACATATTAAGCCTTAAACATCATAATAATAATCCCAAAATGATAAGCAGTGAACATTACGGCTTGCAAAAATAAAACCCAACACAGCTCGATACCGGGGTGTCACCAGTCATGAGCATCTATCAGTATACTACAAGTCTGAAATGAATACAAGGCTATTACAGAATAACTGAAAGTGAAAGAGATGAGATAAAAGGGGAGAAGCACAGGACTGCGGATGCCAAGCAGCTACCTCATGAACTCCAAAGTCTGCCGGGAGCTCTCAACTCTCGCTAGCAGGATCAGCAACGCCTAAATCTACACACGGGGTGCAGGGAGTAAAGTGAGTACTCCAACTCAGTGAGTAATAATCATAAATAAAGACCGAGAAATATGAAATCATGTAAGGCACATTACATGCTATAATGAAGCAGTAAAAGCTAGTAAAAACAGTGAATCAGTGAAGATATGTAAAGTCATTTTAGTTCAGTTTAAACCTTATGAAATGCCTTTTAACAATTAAGCAAGTAAATGATAGGCAAACTAGGAAAGATAAACGCATAAATGATCGCCCTTCGGGCAATATCATAGAACAACACTAGCCCCTCATGCTACATCTCACATCACAATGGGTACCCGCACTCACTGGGGGTGTGCAGACTCTTGGAGGGCCCCCTTACGTTCCAAGCGCAACATCAAGTCATCTCGTGGCATCATCATTAGGCTCTCGGCCTCATATCAACAAGCCACCTCGTAGCGTACAAATCTCAGACCCTCGGCCTCATAATCATAATTAGGTGTTTCCTCACAACATAGGCCATCGGCCTTACTCAGTCAAAGTTCTCACGAGCCACTCGGGCAACAGTAAAACATGATGATCAGCCCAAAATATCATTTAAAATCACATTTAAGTGTTAAAGTAGAGTAAACATGGCTGAGTTATGAAAATAGTAGAATAGAGCATGACTGAGTTCAAGTATAAAGTCAAAACACTGAGAAAATATCAATAAAAATCCCCTAAGGGCTCAACTAGTTGGCATGAGGCCCAAATATGGCATTCATCCCAAAACATGATGATAGCAAATAGTTTTGAGTCAAATACGCGGTAAAATAATCATTCAGGATGGACTAAGTCACAATTCTCAACAGTGCATGACCCCACGCTCGTCATCTAGCGTGTGTGTCACCTCAATATAGCACAACGATGTGCAGTTCAGGATTTTATACCCTCATGACAACATTTACAATCATTACTCATCTCAATTTGGTCCAAACTATAGCTCGCGATGCCTTTTCCCCTCGAATCGGCCTCCACTCGCGTCGAATATACCCAAAATCAGAATCACGACGTCAAAATATGCTAAGGGAACGAAGCCCAAGCAAAAATAATCACTTTACAACCTAAATCCCGAAATTACCAAAACCCGACCCCCAGACCCACGTCTCAGAATTCGATAAATTTACATCAATAGATTTCTCATCTCCTCATGAGTTCATACATGTCAAAAGTCCCAAAATCCGACCACAAATAGCCCCTTACCAAGCCCTAGTTTCTCCAATTTTAACCCTTAAATTCCATTAATTACAGCCCTAATCCGTAAAATAATACCATATGAGCGATTATTAGACTCGAAAATCTTACCTCCAGATGATATCCCTTGATTCCCTCTTCAAATTCTCCCAAAAAGCTCCAAAACCGACTTGAAATGGTGAAGAACAACTCAAAAATCGCAAAGGATTTCTTTTATACCTTCTGGACCAGGGATTCCGCACCTGCAGCCAATTCACCTATTAAACGGTACCGCTTTTGCAGTCAATGAACCGCTTCTGCAGTTTTTCATTTAAGCTCCAGACGCCGCATCTGCAATGCACTGCCCGCACCTGCGCCATCGCAAGTGCGGCTCCTCAACCGCTTTTGCGGCTCCAGCCTTCCTAGGCCTTTTACGCTTCTGCGACTCCTAATTCACTTTTGCAAGACCGCACCTGTGGTCCCCTAGCCACAGGTGCAGTTATGACAGCAATGGGAAAACTTCAGCTGCCACAACCCAACTCCAATCTTCTGTCAACCATCCAAAATCACCCCGAGGCCTGATAACTAGGAATTTTGATGCATTTTATACTCCTTCTTGCTTATGCTTTGATTATAAATTCATACAAAATAGTCCCAAAAGGCTCATAAGTTGTGCTTGATTGTAGGTTTAATCAATAAAGTGACAAGATGTCCAAGAGCAGCTCAAAAGAAGGGAAACTTGCACAAGTACCAAAGACAAGACAAACTCAGGAAAAACAGGCCTAGTGCGGCCGCACTACACTGTGCGGTCCGCACTAGGGAGGTTCGGAGATCTGGTACTTCAGGCATTAAGGCAGTACGGCTTCAGAAGGTTTTGTGCGGTCTGCACTGAAGGCAATGCGGCCGCACTACCATTCTACGCGGTCCGCAGAGCCAAGGTTCAGAAAGGGTGAAGTTGGAGCTTTCAAGCCTGTGCGGTCTGCGGTCCAGTTTGTGCGGACCGCACTAGAAGCCTCCGCGGCTGCGGTCCATTCTGTGCGGTCAGCGGAGCCTGAGTTCAGAGAGCCAAGTTTTCAAGTTCAAGAGCCTAGTGCGGCCGCACACCATTTTGTGAGGTCCGCACTGACCCCGTAGGGGCATTTTTGTCCAAATTTTCTAGCTTAGTATAAACAGAATCTTTTTCCATTTTTAGGGCATCAAATATTTTAGAATAGCTACTGCGCTCGTGGGAACATATCTTGTAGCCATTTTGGCAATTTTACTTACTTTGTATCATTGAATCTTTGTATTTAGCTTAGCAATTAATTAATATGTGTTCATATTCATCTATTTCTCTATTTTTCTCTTCAAGTATGAGTAGCTAGACCCATTAGCTAGGGTTGTGGCTCAACCCTAGTGTGGGTAATTGATAGGTGTTGTAATTTAGGGCTAGATTGACTATGGGTTTTGCTACTTGGATCAATTTCATGGTTTAATTACTGAATTAGTGGTTGCAAACACCAGTTTGTGCTAAGTTAACTTGATCTCTTCTTGAGAAAGAGAGCCTAAGTCTCCGAAATAGATCCAACAAGGAATTGGGATGGACTCAAGAGAATTGATAGTCCCAATTAAAGGGTTAAACCTCGAGAGAGTAATACTCGACTTGAACCCTAGTTGCTTGAGCAAATATGCATACCCAATTGGTCTTGAGAAAGTCAATTGGGCAAAATCATTCTTTCTACCGAGAGGTGTTAGAGTGGGTAATATCGAGCAACGGTTATAGCATATTCCCCAATCATGTCAATCGTGTCTTAGACGCAATTACCCATCAATTGGCCACCTAGGTGAAAGTCACTACCCTAGTGCCTTTTAGAATATTTGAACAACTTGTAGCATTTTACTCTTAGCTTAATCTAGTTGCAACTATAATTTGTAGTTTGATAATAGTAGAACTATAAAAGAAAACCCAAAAATGAATAGAAGTGCAATTTGGAATCAATATGCAATCTCAACCTAAATAGATACTCAAATCCCTTTCTAGCTCTCTATGGAAATCGATCCCGACCCAAAATTGGGCAAAAGCTATTGTGATCCTCTCTCGCTACTTTTTAGTGGTGCGGAGTAGGCTGTGATCACTTTTTGGCGCCATTGCGGGGAGCTAACGGTTTTGGCTATCTATTTAATTGGTTTTGTGTATTGTTCTTCTTTCCTTCTTTGTTACTTACTTGTTTGTGTCACTACTCAGGTACCAATATGACTTTGAACAACGCTAATGACCCTCTTGGAAACGTGATTGCGGAGGAGGAGGTAGATAATGTTGAGCAAGATGAGGTGCCTCTTATACCTCAAGGACAACGTAGAGGCCGCAATGCCAATGCTAATCCAAATAACAATATTCCAGACCCTCCTCCGCCACCTCCAAGAGTGGCTCCCAGAGTACTTCCGAACCAGGGTTATGCAAGTGCTATTGTCCCACCATAATTCGGACGGGCAACTTTCAGATAACCAATGTGATGTTGACCTTACTTGAGGAGCGTGGGTACTTCACAGGCGCTGCAGATCAAAATTCCTACAAACATCTCAAGGGGTTCGTAGATACATGCTGGGGGAGCAAACAGACGAATGTGTCTGAGGATGCTCTTAGATTGGGACTTTTCCCATTCTCACTTCGGGGGAAGGCATTAGATTGGCTTGAGAGACTCCCTAACCATTCCATCACAACTTGGGATGAGTTGGCCGATAAATTCTTTTCACCCTGGCATATGGCGGCACTATGAGATGAGATACTGGCTTTCAAGCAAGAGCCCACAGAACCTTTGCATGAGATTTGGGAGCGGTATAGAATGATGGTGAAGGAATGCCCCAATAATGATATGACCGACGCTATGATCCAACAAACTTTCTACCGGGGCATCAATACAACAAAGCAATGCATAGTGAACCAACTTTCTGGGGGCAACTTTATGAAGCTGTCATGTGATGTACTTGATGAGATGGCTGACACTTCTTCTATATGGCAAAGTAGAGCCAATGTACCTCAAGGCGGCCCTAAGGTTACTCATTTGCACAAGGAATTACATGAACATGGGCAAGCTATAGCGGAGTTGACAACTACTATGAATCAATTGGCTAAGGCATAGTTACAACAAGTCCAAAATCCTCGCCAAGTGAATGTCATGGAGGGTGTTAATATGCTAGTCAACAAGAGAAGGCAAAGAAAGCAACAAAACCAAGGGAATCCTGTGCAATTTGATGATGCATGTGATGGTTTTCAAAATGATGGTTATGATGACCAAAGTGAAGAGGTTCAATATGTAAACAACTATCAAGTCAATGGGGCAACTCTTCCAACCAACAACAGTGGAGACCTCAAGGCAATTGGGGCAATCAACAACAAAACAGTGGCAATTGGGGGAACAACAACCAAAACAACAACTGGGGTAATCAGAATAACAATCTAGGCAACCAAAGGAATTGGAATGGTA
Source organism: Nicotiana sylvestris (assembly GCF_000393655.2). Taxonomy (NCBI): domain Eukaryota; kingdom Viridiplantae; phylum Streptophyta; class Magnoliopsida; order Solanales; family Solanaceae; genus Nicotiana; species Nicotiana sylvestris. The sequence continues at coordinate 149,501,800 of NC_091062.1, read as the reverse complement.
ATAACAATAATTGGGGTGGCAATAATAATCAAGGAGGATGGAACAATGGAAACCAAGGAAACCGGGGGCAAGGCTTTCAAACGCCCCCAATGTACCAACAACCGAACAATCCACCACCATTTCCATATCAAGGTCCTAGTTCTTCGGGTAATGATATGGGTTGAATTGAAATGAAGTTCGAGAAGATGATGAAGAGGAATGCGGATTCTGATGCACAGTTAGCTTCTCACAACACCTCTATCCGAAACTTGGAGGTGCAATTAGGCCAAATCTCTCAGTTATTAAATACTCGCCCGAAGGGTGCTCTACCAAGTGATACGGTAGTGAACCCAAAGGGTGGGAACAATCATATTATGGCAGTTACAATAAGAAGTGGGAGAGGCCTCTAAGCAAAAACAAGTCATGGATGATGATGTTGAGTTGCAAGATGATGAAGTCCCTTTGGTAGTTGAATATGTGGTTTATGAAAATGTGAACAATGAAGTGACGATTGATATTCAAGAAGTTGAGGTGGAAACTTAAAATGATGTGAACGCGTCTAGGAAACACATAATTGACATGCCGGAGCCGGTTGTGCCAAAATCCAAGGCTCATTTGCCAAGGCCACCTCCACCTTATCCTCAAAGGCTCGCGAAGCAGAAGAACGATAATCAGTTTAAAAAGTTCATTTATATGATGAAGAGCTTATCTATTAATGTGCCTTTGGTGGAGGCACTTGAACAAATTCCGGGCTATGCAAAATTCATGAAAGACTTGGTTACAAAGAAGCATTCTATTGATTGTGGAACTATAAAGATGACTCACCAAGTTAGTGCTATAGTGCATTCAATGTCCCTGAAGCTTGAAGATCCCGGTGCTTTCACCATTCCTTGCACCATTGGGAGTGCAGATTTTGCCAAGGCTCTATATGACTTAGGAGCTAGTATCAATTTGATGCTCTACTCGGTTTTCAAAACTTTGGGTATCGGGCAACCTAAGCCAACCTCAATAAGACTTCAAATGGCAGATCGATCGATGAAGCAACCTTTGGGAATTATTGATGACATGCTTGTCCGAGAGGATAAATTCATATTGTCGGTCGACATTGTGATTTTGGATTGTGAGGTGGACTATGAGGTTCCTATTATCTTGGGAAGGCCTTTCCTTGCAACGGGGAAGGCATTGGTTGATGTTGAAGCGGGTGAGCTCACTTTGCGAGTGGGAGATGAAAAGGTCATCTTTCATGTGTGCAAATCTATGAAGCAGCCCAACGGTACCGAGGTGTGCTCTTTTGTTGACCTCGTCACAGCAGTGATAATTGATGACACTAGTGCAATAATCAATGTGGAGGACCTATTGGAAGCGGTACTGTTAAATCTTGATGTCAATGAGGATGCAAGCCGAGTGGGGTGTGTGAATGCTTTACATGGAATGGGCGCTTATTCTTATGAGCCTAGAAAAATGTCTTTGGACCTTGAAAACCGGAAAACTCCACCAACAAAACCATCAATTGAGGAGCCACTGGTGTTGGAGTTGAAACCACTTCCTCTACACCTCAGGTTTGAATTCTTATGCTCAAATTCTACTTTACCAGTCATATGCAGGTTGAGGCCACTTTGGCAGTGCTTCAAAAGCGGAAAAGGGCAATTGGATGGACTTTGGCTAACATTCGAGGAATAATCCTCGCATTCTGTATGCACAAAATTATCTTGGAGGATGATGCAAAGCCTTCCTTGGAGCATCAAAGAAGATTGAACGAGGCAATGTAAGAAGTGGTGAAGAAAGAAGTGATCAAGTGGTTGGATGCTGGTGTTGTGTACCCCATTTCTGATAGCTCATGGACTTCTCCGTTGCAATGTGTACCTAAAAAGGGTGGTATACTGTGGTAACAAATGACAAAATGAACTTATTCCCACTCGGACAGTTACCGGAAGGAGGGTATGTATGGACTACCGGAAGCTAAACAAGGTGACCCGAAAGGATCATTTCCCATTGCCATTCCGTGACCAAATGCTTGATCGTCTTGCGAGGTGTGCTTTTTATTGCTTTTTGGATGGATACTTGGGGTATAATCAAATCTTGATTGCTCCGGAAGATCAGGAAAAGACCACATTTACTTGTCCGCATGGCACATTTGCTTTCTCTAGGATACCGTTCTGGTTATGTAATGCTCCGACGACCTTCCAACGATGCATGATGGCTATTTTCACCGACATGGTGGAAGATATCTTGGAGGCCTTCATGGATGATTTTAGTGTGGTTGGTGATTCCTTTGAAGAGTGTTTGAGAAATTTTGATAGAGTATTAGCCCGATGTAAAGACACAAATCTCATGCTTAATTGGGAAAAATGCCACTTCATGGTGGAGGAAGGCATAGTGTTGGGCCACAAGATTTCAAAATGTGGAATTAAAGTTGACAAAGCCAAGATAGAGGTGATTTCGAGGCTTCCTCCCCCCATTTCTATCAAGAGGCGAGGAGTTTTCTTGGGCACGCGGGGTTCTTTTTATAAAAGATTTTTCAAAGGTGGTAAACCCCTTGTGCAAGCTACTAGAAAAGGATGCAAAGTTTGTGTTCGATGAGGGATGTATGCAAGAATTTGAGCTTCTCAAGCTTAAGTTGACCACTACCCCAATCATTACCGCACCAAATTGGAGCTTGCCTTTCGAGCTCATGTGTGACGCAAGTGACGTTGCGGTTGGGGCTGTCTTGGGTCAAAAGGTTAACA